>NC_136631.1:11162858-11268447 GCF_933228915.1 Telmatherina bonti
GCGGATTTCGAGCTGCCTGTAGCTAAGAGCTAACCGAGCTAACGCGGAGATAACACGAGCTAACGGAGGTAAGTGGGCTAAAGCTAAGTCACGTCGTCAACCGGCTAAAAACCGCGGTTGTTCTACATTCTTCTGACTTGAAGCGGGAGATTGGTACCTGTCAATCAAAATGACGCGCCCCTAAATATGCCGAACTTCGAGATTAAATTACTTTTAAAAGGGCGAGTTAAAAAAAAATCACCCCCCCCCCCCCCCCCCCCCCCACAGTTGTCATGAAGGTAAACCTGACCAATTAAACCGAAAATGGATTTTTGAACCAGGCTGTAAACATGTTTGTTTATTTCTGCTGTGAAGTTGGCCTTTTTAATATGGGAGTAAATGGAGATTCGCTCTGTCTTGCAGCCAGTCCCTAGCGGATAAGGGGGGAACTGCAGTTTTATGCACTCCCACATAGGCTTCACTTTTAACCACTGGAGGCTCTGTCTATCTTTCATATACAGTCTATGGTTGTAACTTGTAAAAACTACATAATAAGTACCAGTCTTGCCACAATTTTTATGCTAATTTTGAAGTACCAGTTCAGCACAAGCCCTCTACTTCACTTTTTGCAGCAGCTGAGAAGGAGAAGAAAGATAGACCACCGAACATGGGAGGTAAAACAACACTACATCGGGACAGGACAAGGTAACAAGCAGGTGCAGAATGACCTGAATGAATTAAGTTTAATTCCGAATAGAAATTTGCTGTAGGAATTAATTGCTGACATGGTCAATTTTCATCAGTTTAAAGCGGAATTAACTTATTCGGAATTAAACAGGAATTAAAACTCCCATGTAAGCGTAGCAATTGTAACAAATCACATAAAATAGAAGTAAACATAAAATTTTACTCACATTTCTTGATAGGAGTCACAGGTGATGTTTCTTGGAATAATATCAAAGATTGTGTTGTCAAAACTTGGGAGAAACAAAGGCAGGTAAACCTGGAACCATGACTTGAAGCCTTCTGCATTTAAAATGGGCAGATATGGTGTAAGTGCTGTCAATGTCATATTTAGGATGGTGTCACGGACAACTGTTGTCAGGTTTTGCTAGAAAGAAGAAAAGAAAGGCAGCAGTTAGAGGAGAATGGTCTGACTGATAGAAGAGGGAAATGCAGAACTAATAGAAATCACTTACAATAGCAGTACCATCAACCAGTACGTTAAAAAATGACTCCAGGTTTTCCGGAGATGCTGACTCAATAAGTCGTGTGAATACAAATACCACAAGAGTTTGATTGGACAGGTTGTTTGCTTCGAGAAGGAAATTAGCTTTTTGTCCAGAAGCAAGAGAGTCTAAAATAGTAACCTAGGACAGAATTAAATTAAAGTTTAGAGAGTCAATTAAGTAACTTTGAAGAACAACTTTCATTTTCGAATAGAACGATGTATAATCCATTTTCTGTTCAGAGAATTATAGACTTACCTGTGAGAGGTTAAAGGCTTTGAGGTCAGAGTATGTTGTAAATTGAGAGAATGGACCCAAGTTTATTTCAACCCAGTCAGAATCATTCATGATGTCCTGCCTGCAACCTGAAGCATTAACAAAAAGGTAAGAATATACCCAATTTTGCAAAGAGCTTCTTGAAAATGCAAAAAACATGAGAAAATACTGTTAAAAGATTGAAGTGCTTTTTGTACTCTATATCCTATGTGTAAATCCAAACACTCAAGGCAGTAGCAGGTGACAAGCTTCATGACATTAGGCCTACCTGGTGTATTAATGACACTGGAAAACATTCTCAGGTAGCCCAGCAACACGTCAGTGATTCCTTGAAGTCTCTGCATTGGTATGGCAGTGAAAACTTTGGCCAGCCCGCTCACACTGCAAAGATTGGGACAAACGTTTCTTATATAATTCCTCAAACGTACATTGTATTTTGCTGCACTAAATTGTTTCTTCTTTTCAGAAAAGTTTACTCACACAACATGGTAGTTTGTGCAGTTTATTTGTGAGGTTGCAATGTTGAGCATCTCTGGAGTGAAACTTGCCAGAATGGAAACCAGTTTGATATGGAACCAAGCATAAAAGTCATCTTTGTTGAAGGCCTGGAATTGGGGACTGATGATGACGAAAGTCCTGTTCATGATACGATCTCTCACCACAGGAGTGAAGTCTGGGACCTGCCAGGTGACAAAAAGGAAGACTCAACCATCACACACTTTTCATGCGGCCATTACATTTGAAGGGATGTTTTAGAAAGCAGTATTGAATGAGGTGATGAAAATAAATTCCCAATAAAGACATAAAGCTTTCGATACCCGTCTGGGTAGCTGGAATGGCAAGCTGCAAGTCTCGGAATGTTGTTTTAGCTGAATTGAAAAGTGTTGCTCACCCGTTCATTTGCGTTCAGCTGTGTGAGGAATTCATCCACATTTTCCAGTGCGTTGCCATCCTCGAGTCGGTCAAAGGCACGATCGATTAGACCCGTATCATTCAATGACCCTGAGCTCAGTAATACCTGCGCCACCTGATTGGGAGCCAGTTCTGACAAGATTTCGATCTACGCCAACAAAAGAAATCAACAGGAAATGAGTAGGACTTGATGCCAAGAACTTAGTGCAACAGATTGTTTATTGGAAGAACGAGTGAAAAACTGCAGCATGCACTCACACTTGAGAAGCTTGGATTGAGGTCAAACAATTCCTGTAGGGTTGCAAAACCAGAGAAGGTGCCAAGATTGACTTGCAGCCAGGATTGACCACCACTGACAGATGAGACACAGCCAGGATCTTCATAAAACAAGAAAGCACATATATTGGTTAGATCTCAATGCCATATGATATAACCAAATGTAGCCTGAGAACATGCTTTCACCTGATGAATCATTTCTTGACAGGAATGGCTTGATGAAATGGGTGAAAACCGCTTGCTGTGTGTCGCTGTCCATGAAGGAACTTTGGTTGCCGAATGCCCTGATTCTAAAATATAAGCAAAGATCTTTGATGTGAAGAAATCCGCGGACTGTCCGTTCTTTTGTTCACAATGGAGGGGAGTGGATATTAACTTACACAGTCTGGTATGTTAGGCAGCTGAAGTTGTTGGTGCTGAGGCAGAATAGAAAGTTTGTGGATGGAGAAGCCAGGAAGGGACGGAGATTGGTCTGGAACCAGTTGCTGATGACATCCTGACTCTGTAGTTGTGCCTGGCTGAAGTTGGCCAGTCGCACTTCTCCCAGAGCCTCAAGAGCTGTAGCCAAGGATGGACTGCTGTTGTTGGGGGCCTAGAATTAGAGGAAATCAAGTTGACATTGAATCCATGCAGGATTAAAATCCGTTTTACAAAACTGGGGGAGTGGACTTACCGTGGTGGCAAAATTTTCAAGAGCCTGCTCCAGAACAGCAGAAGCTTTCTGGAAGAAAAGTTTCCAGACCTCTACTGGGTATGTGCTTTGGCTTTCCAGAGAGCAATTCAACAGTGATGCCAAGTGTCCGCTTGTGAGGTCCAATGCCTTGGTGGAGGGGGGGGGGGGGGGGAGAATTATTCAAAACAAAAGGAAAATATAAACCTGTCAGATATTCTACAGCTTTGCCTCAGGTTTGCGATGTAGCAAATGGCCAGTTGTTTTAAAGGATTCACAGGATTACTTCCAACAGACCTACCGTGGCACAGGCAAGCTCAGTGATGGTAAAACTGCACAGAGCTGTAGTGGAATTGTCAGCCGCCAGTCTCTGCTGGACTTGTGATCTGAAGAAAAGAAAAAGAAAAGAAACCCAATGTCATCTCGGTTGCACTGTGTAAGTGTACTGGCAATATCAGAAGCGGGTGAAAGTGTGATAAACCCACCCATTGATTGCATCGCAGATCAGGTCCTCTGTGAAAAGATAACATTTGGCTTTTAGATATTGGCACTTGAAAGTGATAATTATAGTGGAAAGAAATGATATCTAGCAGGCTTACCATCAACAGGTGTCTTCTTGCACTGGAGACAAATGCAAAGAAAATGCGTTAGCCTAGCAGATGAGGCTATGTCTTGCATAATGCCGTAAATCGATGGCATTTCTAAAGTTTGCATGTCACACTGGCGTCTTGTAAACTTTCATGAAACAATGTTTTATCTGTGCAATATGTATAGAAAAGAGCTTACCTTGAAAGAATCTGGCACTGAGCAACCTGTTTGAGAAAACAAAAAAAGGCATTTATATATTGTGTCTGTGATAATCTGAGGCTGTTGTGACAATACTTATCAGGCAAATCATGTTTGACACCTACGTGGGAATGCATTTTGGAGTGAAGCCACGCTTGATCTGACACCCATGGAAAGGTCCAGTGGCAGGAATGTCAAGCTATCCTCAAGACCAGTGAGTCTAAAGAGAAGAAAGCAGGCATTTTTGTGACATTTGGGATGCAGTTTGACATCTTGCTGACTCAAATTTGAAATGTGTCTTACATGGCTGCATAGGATGCACAAGTGATGTTACTGGGGATCACCCATAAGCTGTAAGGCCGGATGCTTGCTATCACAGGAAGCAAGTAGACTTGGAACCACAGCTGAAAGCCTTCAGGCGCAAAGAACTCAAACTGAGGTGCAAGGCCTGTCAAGGTCACGTTCAAGATGGTGTCTCGTACTGTTGGATTTTTGATGATGGTGATGTTTTGCTGGAGGTAAAAGAATTGAAATTGCACTTAGGGATATTTAATCATTTTCAAATCTTGTTAAAACAATGGCAAGACTGATGGCAGGTCTTTGTTGTTGGGAAGAAATGTAAAGGCAAAAAAAAAAAAAAATCAATGTGCCATTGTCTACAATTCAGCAAAAGACCGTAAGGCGCGACTGAAAGAGAAACTTGGCTTTTACAAAGATGGGTCAAGTCTTTATTGAGAAGGACGTTACCCTTTGCCAGCCAGCACTGTATGTAAAGTAGAGATCAAGTTTGTGTTAAACAGTCACCTGTTGGTTGATGTTTGTAAATGCTTGGAAAAACTGAGTGAGCTGCGCTTCATCGCCAGACTGCGTTAAGTTTGTGAGGACCACCCTTACAAGGTCGGCATCTTCCAGAGCACCACTGTCAGGATCCAGTATCAACTCAGCCTTCTGTTGTGGGGAAAGGATGGCCACAACTGCCTCCTGATGATGAAATGAAAGTTGATGGATGAGGTTTCTCTCTGAATGAAATTCTGGATGTTGTGCTGCTTTGCCCTGGAATGACTAGGAGCAAAACTTTGGACTTACCCCAGAGATGTTAAAGGCTTTGAGTTCAGAGTATGTTGTAAACTGAGAAAATGGACCCAAGTTTATTTCAACCCAGTCGGCATCAATCAGGATGTCCTGCCTGCAAACTGAAGCATGAACAAGAAGGTTAGAATACATGCGACCTGGCACCCAGTTTCTTTCCATTTCTCAAACAAGAGGCAATTCCGTTATCTGTCCATCAAGTCATTGCTTTTTGTAGTCTTATTTTTCTTTGTTTTTAAATCCAAACACTCAAGGCAGTAGCAGGTGACAAGCTTCATGACATTAGGCCTACCTGGTGTATTAATGACACTGGAAAACATTCTCAGGTAGCCCAGCAACACGTCAGTGATTCCTTGAAGTCTCTGCATTGGTATGGCAGTGAAAACTTTGGCCAGCCCGCTCACACTGCAAAGATTGGGACAAACGTTTCTTATATAATTCCTCAAACGTACATTGTATTTTGCTGCACTAAATTGTTTCTTCTTTTCAGAAAAGTTTACTCACACAACATGGTAGTTTGTGCAGTTTATTTGTGAGGTTGCAATGTTGAGCATCTCTGGAGTGAAACTTGCCAGAATGGAAACCAGTTTGATATGGAACCAAGCATAAAAGTCATCTTTGTTGAAGGCCTGGAATTGGGGACTGATGATGACGAAAGTCCTGTTCATGATACGATCTCTCACCACAGGAGTGAAGTCTGGGACCTGCCAGGTGACAAAAAGGAAGACTCAACCATCACACACTTTTCACGCGGCCATTACATTTGAAGGGATGTTTTAGAAAGCAGTATTGAATGAGGTGATGAAAATAAATTCCCAATAAAGACATAAAGCTTTCGATACCCGTCTGGGTAGCTGGAATGGCAAGCTGCAAGTCTCGGAATGTTGTTTTAGCTGAATTGAAAAGTGTTGCTCACCCGTTCATTTGCGTTCAGCTGTGTGAGGAATTCATCCACATTTTCCAGTGCGTTGCCATCCTCGAGTCGGTCAAAGGCACGATCGATTAGACCCGTATCATTCAATGACCCTGAGCTCAGTAATACCTGCGCCACCTGATTGGGAGCCAGTTCTGACAAGATTTCGATCTACGCCAACAAAAGAAATCAACAGGAAATGAGTAGGACTTGATGCCAAGAACTTAGTGCAACAGATTGTTTATTGGAAGAACGAGTGAAAAACTGCAGCATGCACTCACACTTGAGAAGCTTGGATTGAGGTCAAACAATTCCTGTAGGGTTGCAAAACCAGAGAAGGTGCCAAGATTGACTTGCAGCCAGGATTGACCACCACTGACAGATGAGACACAGCCAGGATCTTCATAAAACAAGAAAGCACATATATTGGTTAGATCTCAATGCCATATGATATAACCAAATGTAGCCTGAGAACATGCTTTCACCTGATGAATCATTTCTTGACAGGAATGGCTTGATGAAATGGGTGAAAACCGCTTGCTGTGTGTCGCTGTCCATGAAGGAACTTTGGTTGCCGAATGCCCTGATTCTAAAATATAAGCAAAGATCTTTGATGTGAAGAAATCCGCGGACTGTCCGTTCTTTTGTTCACAATGGAGGGGAGTGGATATTAACTTACACAGTCTGGTATGTTAGGCAGCTGAAGTTGTTGGTGCTGAGGCAGAATAGAAAGTTTGTGGATGGAGAAGCCAGGAAGGGACGGAGATTGGTCTGGAACCAGTTGCTGATGACATCCTGACTCTGTAGTTGTGCCTGGCTGAAGTTGGCCAGTCGCACTTCTCCCAGAGCCTCAAGAGCTGTAGCCAAGGATGGACTGCTGTTGTTGGGGGCCTAGAATTAGAGGAAATCAAGTTGACATTGAATCCATGCAGGATTAAAATCCGTTTTACAAAACTGGGGGAGTGGACTTACCGTGGTGGCAAAATTTTCAAGAGCCTGCTCCAGAACAGCAGAAGCTTTCTGGAAGAAAAGTTTCCAGACCTCTACTGGGTATGTGCTTTGGCTTTCCAGAGAGCAATTCAACAGTGATGCCAAGTGTCCGCTTGTGAGGTCCAATGCCTTGGTGGAGGGGGGGGGGGGGGGGGGGGGGGAAGAATTATTCAAAACAAAAGGAAAATATAAACCTGTCAGATATTCTACAGCTTTGCCTCAGGTTTGCGATGTAGCAAATGGCCAGTTGTTTTAAAGGATTCACAGGATTACTTCCAACAGACCTACCGTGGCACAGGCAAGCTCAGTGATGGTAAAACTGCACAGAGCTGTAGTGGAATTGTCAGCCGCCAGTCTCTGCTGGACTTGTGATCTGAAGAAAAGAAAAAGAAAAGAAACCCAATGTCATCTCGGTTGCACTGTGTAAGTGTACTGGCAATATCAGAAGCGGGTGAAAGTGTGATAAACCCACCCATTGATTGCATCGCAGATCAGGTCCTCTGTGAAAAGATAACATTTGGCTTTTAGATATTGGCACTTGAAAGTGATAATTATAGTGGAAAGAAATGATATCTAGCAGGCTTACCATCAACAGGTGTCTTCTTGCACTGGAGACAAATGCAAAGAAAATGCGTTAGCCTAGCAGATGAGGCTATGTCTTGCATAATGCCGTAAATCGATGGCATTTCTAAAGTTTGCATGTCACACTGGCGTCTTGTAAACTTTCATGAAACAATGTTTTATCTGTGCAATATGTATAGAAAAGAGCTTACCTTGAAAGAATCTGGCACTGAGCAACCTGTTTGAGAAAACAAAAAAAGGCATTTATATATTGTGTCTGTGATAATCTGAGGCTGTTGTGACAATACTTATCAGGCAAATCATGTTTGACACCTACGTGGGAATGCATTTTGGAGTGAAGCCACGCTTGATCTGACACCCATGGAAAGGTCCAGTGGCAGGAATGTCAAGCTATCCTCAAGACCAGTGAGTCTAAAGAGAAGAAAGCAGGCATTTTTGTGACATTTGGGATGCAGTTTGACATCTTGCTGACTCAAATTTGAAATGTGTCTTACATGGCTGCATAGGATGCACAAGTGATGTTACTGGGGATCACCCATAAGCTGTAAGGCCGGATGCTTGCTATCACAGGAAGCAAGTAGACTTGGAACCACAGCTGAAAGCCTTCAGGCGCAAAGAACTCAAACTGAGGTGCAAGGCCTGTCAAGGTCACGTTCAAGATGGTGTCTCGTACTGTTGGATTTTTGATGATGGTGATGTTTTGCTGGAGGTAAAAGAATTGAAATTGCACTTAGGGATATTTAATCATTTTCAAATCTTGTTAAAACAATGGCAAGACTGATGGCAGGTCTTTGTTGTTGGGAAGAAATGTAAAGGCAAAAAAAAAAAAAAATCAATGTGCCATTGTCTACAATTCAGGAAAAGACCGTAAGGCGCGACTGAAAGAGAAACTTGGCTTTTACAAAGATGGGTCAAGTCTTTATTGAGAAGGACGTTACCCTTTGCCAGCCAGCACTGTATGTAAAGTAGAGATCAAGTTTGTGTTAAACAGTCACCTGTTGGTTGATGTTTGTAAATGCTTGGAAAAACTGAGTGAGCTGCGCTTCATCGCCAGACTGCGTTAAGTTTGTGAGGACCACCCTTACAAGGTCGGCATCTTCCAGAGCACCACTGTCAGGATCCAGTATCAACTCAGCCTTCTGTTGTGGGGAAAGGACGGCCACAACTGCCTCCTGATGATGAAATGAAAGTTGATGGATGAGGTCTCTCTCTGAATGAAATTCTGGATGTTGTGCTGCTTTGCCCTGGAATGACTAGGAGCAAAACTTTGGACTTACCCCAGAGATGTTAAAGGCTTTGAGTTCAGAGTATGTTGTAAACTGAGAAAATGGACCCAAGTTTATTTCAACCCAGTCGGCATCAATCAGGATGTCCTGCCTGCAAACTGAAGCATGAACAAGAAGGTTAGAATACATGCGACCTGGCACCCAGTTTCTTTCCATTTCTCAAACAAGAGGCAATTCCGTTATCTGTCCATCAAGTCATTGCTTTTTGTAGTCTTATTTTTCTTTGTTTTTAAATCCAAACACTCAAGGCAGTAGCAGGTGACAAGCTTCATGACATTAGGCCTACCTGGTGTATTAATGACACTGGAAAACATTCTCAGGTAGCCCAGCAACACGTCAGTGATTCCTTGAAGTCTCTGCATTGGTATGGCAGTGAAAACTTTGGCCAGCCCGCTCACACTGCAAAGATTGGGACAAACGTTTCTTATATAATTCCTCAAACGTACATTGTATTTTGCTGCACTAAATTGTTTCTTCTTTTCAGAAAAGTTTACTCACACAACATGGTAGTTTGTGCAGTTTATTTGTGAGGTTGCAATGTTGAGCATCTCTGGAGTGAAACTTGCCAGAATGGAAACCAGTTTGATATGGAACCAAGCATAAAAGTCATCTTTGTTGAAGGCCTGGAATTGGGGACTGATGATGACGAAAGTCCTGTTCATGATACGATCTCTCACCACAGGAGTGAAGTCTGGGACCTGCCAGGTGACAAAAAGGAAGACTCAACCATCACACACTTTTCATGCGGCCATTACATTTGAAGGGATGTTTTAGAAAGCAGTATTGAATGAGGTGATGAAAATAAATTCCCAATAAAGACATAAAGCTTTCGATACCCGTCTGGGTAGCTGGAATGGCAAGCTGCAAGTCTCGGAATGTTGTTTTAGCTGAATTGAAAAGTGTTGCTCACCCGTTCATTTGCGTTCAGCTGTGTGAGGAATTCATCCACATTTTCCAGTGCGTTGCCATCCTCGAGTCGGTCAAAGGCACGATCGATTAGACCCGTATCATTCAATGACCCTGAGCTCAGTAATACCTGCGCCACCTGATTGGGAGCCAGTTCTGACAAGATTTCGATCTACGCCAACAAAAGAAATCAACAGGAAATGAGTAGGACTTGATGCCAAGAACTTAGTGCAACAGATTGTTTATTGGAAGAACGAGTGAAAAACTGCAGCATGCACTCACACTTGAGAAGCTTGGATTGAGGTCAAACAATTCCTGTAGGGTTGCAAAACCAGAGAAGGTGCCAAGATTGACTTGCAGCCAGGATTGACCACCACTGACAGATGAGACACAGCCAGGATCTTCATAAAACAAGAAAGCACATATATTGGTTAGATCTCAATGCCATATGATATAACCAAATGTAGCCTGAGAACATGCTTTCACCTGATGAATCATTTCTTGACAGGAATGGCTTGATGAAATGGGTGAAAACCGCTTGCTGTGTGTCGCTGTCCATGAAGGAACTTTGGTTGCCGAATGCCCTGATTCTAAAATATAAGCAAAGATCTTTGATGTGAAGAAATCCGCGGACTGTCCGTTCTTTTGTTCACAATGGAGGGGAGTGGATATTAACTTACACAGTCTGGTATGTTAGGCAGCTGAAGTTGTTGGTGCTGAGGCAGAATAGAAAGTTTGTGGATGGAGAAGCCAGGAAGGGACGGAGATTGGTCTGGAACCAGTTGCTGATGACATCCTGACTCTGTAGTTGTGCCTGGCTGAAGTTGGCCAGTCGCACTTCTCCCAGAGCCTCAAGAGCTGTAGCCAAGGATGGACTGCTGTTGTTGGGGGCCTAGAATTAGAGGAAATCAAGTTGACATTGAATCCATGCAGGATTAAAATCCGTTTTACAAAACTGGGGGAGTGGACTTACCGTGGTGGCAAAATTTTCAAGAGCCTGCTCCAGAACAGCAGAAGCTTTCTGGAAGAAAAGTTTCCAGACCTCTACTGGGTATGTGCTTTGGCTTTCCAGAGAGCAATTCAACAGTGATGCCAAGTGTCCGCTTGTGAGGTCCAATGCCTTGGTGGAGGGGGGGGGGGGGGGGAGAATTATTCAAAACAAAAGGAAAATATAAACCTGTCAGATATTCTACAGCTTTGCCTCAGGTTTGCGATGTAGCAAATGGCCAGTTGTTTTAAAGGATTCACAGGATTACTTCCAACAGACCTACCGTGGCACAGGCAAGCTCAGTGATGGTAAAACTGCACAGAGCTGTAGTGGAATTGTCAGCCGCCAGTCTCTGCTGGACTTGTGATCTGAAGAAAAGAAAAAGAAAAGAAACCCAATGTCATCTCGGTTGCACTGTGTAAGTGTACTGGCAATATCAGAAGCGGGTGAAAGTGTGATAAACCCACCCATTGATTGCATCGCAGATCAGGTCCTCTGTGAAAAGATAACATTTGGCTTTTAGATATTGGCACTTGAAAGTGATAATTATAGTGGAAAGAAATGATATCTAGCAGGCTTACCATCAACAGGTGTCTTCTTGCACTGGAGACAAATGCAAAGAAAATGCGTTAGCCTAGCAGATGAGGCTATGTCTTGCATAATGCCGTAAATCGATGGCATTTCTAAAGTTTGCATGTCACACTGGCGTCTTGTAAACTTTCATGAAACAATGTTTTATCTGTGCAATATGTATAGAAAAGAGCTTACCTTGAAAGAATCTGGCACTGAGCAACCTGTTTGAGAAAACAAAAAAAGGCATTTATATATTGTGTCTGTGATAATCTGAGGCTGTTGTGACAATACTTATCAGGCAAATCATGTTTGACACCTACGTGGGAATGCATTTTGGAGTGAAGCCACGCTTGATCTGACACCCATGGAAAGGTCCAGTGGCAGGAATGTCAAGCTATCCTCAAGACCAGTGAGTCTAAAGAGAAGAAAGCAGGCATTTTTGTGACATTTGGGATGCAGTTTGACATCTTGCTGACTCAAATTTGAAATGTGTCTTACATGGCTGCATAGGATGCACAAGTGATGTTACTGGGGATCACCCATAAGCTGTAAGGCCGGATGCTTGCTATCACAGGAAGCAAGTAGACTTGGAACCACAGCTGAAAGCCTTCAGGCGCAAAGAACTCAAACTGAGGTGCAAGGCCTGTCAAGGTCACGTTCAAGATGGTGTCTCGTACTGTTGGATTTTTGATGATGGTGATGTTTTGCTGGAGGTAAAAGAATTGAAATTGCACTTAGGGATATTTAATCATTTTCAAATCTTGTTAAAACAATGGCAAGACTGATGGCAGGTCTTTGTTGTTGGGAAGAAATGTAAAGGCAAAAAAAAAAAATCAATGTGCCATTGTCTACAATTCAGCAAAAGACCGTAAGGCGCGACTGAAAGAGAAACTTGGCTTTTACAAAGATGGGTCAAGTCTTTATTGAGAAGGACGTTACCCTTTGCCAGCCAGCACTGTATGTAAAGTAGAGATCAAGTTTGTGTTAAACAGTCACCTGTTGGTTGATGTTTGTAAATGCTTGGAAAAAC
This sequence comes from Telmatherina bonti, assembly GCF_933228915.1. Classification (NCBI taxonomy): domain Eukaryota; kingdom Metazoa; phylum Chordata; class Actinopteri; order Atheriniformes; family Telmatherinidae; genus Telmatherina; species Telmatherina bonti. The sequence continues at coordinate 11,175,344 of NC_136631.1, forward strand.
TGAGTGAGCTGCGCTTCATCGCCAGACTGCGTTAAGTTTGTGAGGACCACCCTTACAAGGTCGGCATCTTCCAGAGCACCACTGTCAGGATCCAGTATCAACTCAGCCTTCTGTTGTGGGGAAAGGATGGCCACAACTGCCTCCTGATGATGAAATGAAAGTTGATGGATGAGGTTTCTCTCTGAATGAAATTCTGGATGTTGTGCTGCTTTGCCCTGGAATGACTAGGAGCAAAACTTTGGACTTACCCCAGAGATGTTAAAGGCTTTGAGTTCAGAGTATGTTGTAAACTGAGAAAATGGACCCAAGTTTATTTCAACCCAGTCGGCATCAATCAGGATGTCCTGCCTGCAAACTGAAGCATGAACAAGAAGGTTAGAATACATGCGACCTGGCACCCAGTTTCTTTCCATTTCTCAAACAAGAGGCAATTCCGTTATCTGTCCATCAAGTCATTGCTTTTTGTAGTCTTATTTTTCTTTGTTTTTAAATCCAAACACTCAAGGCAGTAGCAGGTGACAAGCTTCATGACATTAGGCCTACCTGGTGTATTAATGACACTGGAAAACATTCTCAGGTAGCCCAGCAACACGTCAGTGATTCCTTGAAGTCTCTGCATTGGTATGGCAGTGAAAACTTTGGCCAGCCCGCTCACACTGCAAAGATTGGGACAAACGTTTCTTATATAATTCCTCAAACGTACATTGTATTTTGCTGCACTAAATTGTTTCTTCTTTTCAGAAAAGTTTACTCACACAACATGGTAGTTTGTGCAGTTTATTTGTGAGGTTGCAATGTTGAGCATCTCTGGAGTGAAACTTGCCAGAATGGAAACCAGTTTGATATGGAACCAAGCATAAAAGTCATCTTTGTTGAAGGCCTGGAATTGGGGACTGATGATGACGAAAGTCCTGTTCATGATACGATCTCTCACCACAGGAGTGAAGTCTGGGACCTGCCAGGTGACAAAAAGGAAGACTCAACCATCACACACTTTTCATGCGGCCATTACATTTGAAGGGATGTTTTAGAAAGCAGTATTGAATGAGGTGATGAAAATAAATTCCCAATAAAGACATAAAGCTTTCGATACCCGTCTGGGTAGCTGGAATGGCAAGCTGCAAGTCTCGGAATGTTGTTTTAGCTGAATTGAAAAGTGTTGCTCACCCGTTCATTTGCGTTCAGCTGTGTGAGGAATTCATCCACATTTTCCAGTGCGTTGCCATCCTCGAGTCGGTCAAAGGCACGATCGATTAGACCCGTATCATTCAATGACCCTGAGCTCAGTAATACCTGCGCCACCTGATTGGGAGCCAGTTCTGACAAGATTTCGATCTACGCCAACAAAAGAAATCAACAGGAAATGAGTAGGACTTGATGCCAAGAACTTAGTGCAACAGATTGTTTATTGGAAGAACGAGTGAAAAACTGCAGCATGCACTCACACTTGAGAAGCTTGGATTGAGGTCAAACAATTCCTGTAGGGTTGCAAAACCAGAGAAGGTGCCAAGATTGACTTGCAGCCAGGATTGACCACCACTGACAGATGAGACACAGCCAGGATCTTCATAAAACAAGAAAGCACATATATTGGTTAGATCTCAATGCCATATGATATAACCAAATGTAGCCTGAGAACATGCTTTCACCTGATGAATCATTTCTTGACAGGAATGGCTTGATGAAATGGGTGAAAACCGCTTGCTGTGTGTCGCTGTCCATGAAGGAACTTTGGTTGCCGAATGCCCTGATTCTAAAATATAAGCAAAGATCTTTGATGTGAAGAAATCCGCGGACTGTCCGTTCTTTTGTTCACAATGGAGGGGAGTGGATATTAACTTACACAGTCTGGTATGTTAGGCAGCTGAAGTTGTTGGTGCTGAGGCAGAATAGAAAGTTTGTGGATGGAGAAGCCAGGAAGGGACGGAGATTGGTCTGGAACCAGTTGCTGATGACATCCTGACTCTGTAGTTGTGCCTGGCTGAAGTTGGCCAGTCGCACTTCTCCCAGAGCCTCAAGAGCTGTAGCCAAGGATGGACTGCTGTTGTTGGGGGCCTAGAATTAGAGGAAATCAAGTTGACATTGAATCCATGCAGGATTAAAATCCGTTTTACAAAACTGGGGGAGTGGACTTACCGTGGTGGCAAAATTTTCAAGAGCCTGCTCCAGAACAGCAGAAGCTTTCTGGAAGAAAAGTTTCCAGACCTCTACTGGGTATGTGCTTTGGCTTTCCAGAGAGCAATTCAACAGTGATGCCAAGTGTCCGCTTGTGAGGTCCAATGCCTTGGTGGAGGGGGGGGGGGGGAGAATTATTCAAAACAAAAGGAAAATATAAACCTGTCAGATATTCTACAGCTTTGCCTCAGGTTTGCGATGTAGCAAATGGCCAGTTGTTTTAAAGGATTCACAGGATTACTTCCAACAGACCTACCGTGGCACAGGCAAGCTCAGTGATGGTAAAACTGCACAGAGCTGTAGTGGAATTGTCAGCCGCCAGTCTCTGCTGGACTTGTGATCTGAAGAAAAGAAAAAGAAAAGAAACCCAATGTCATCTCGGTTGCACTGTGTAAGTGTACTGGCAATATCAGAAGCGGGTGAAAGTGTGATAAACCCACCCATTGATTGCATCGCAGATCAGGTCCTCTGTGAAAAGATAACATTTGGCTTTTAGATATTGGCACTTGAAAGTGATAATTATAGTGGAAAGAAATGATATCTAGCAGGCTTACCATCAACAGGTGTCTTCTTGCACTGGAGACAAATGCAAAGAAAATGCGTTAGCCTAGCAGATGAGGCTATGTCTTGCATAATGCCGTAAATCGATGGCATTTCTAAAGTTTGCATGTCACACTGGCGTCTTGTAAACTTTCATGAAACAATGTTTTATCTGTGCAATATGTATAGAAAAGAGCTTACCTTGAAAGAATCTGGCACTGAGCAACCTGTTTGAGAAAACAAAAAAAGGCATTTATATATTGTGTCTGTGATAATCTGAGGCTGTTGTGACAATACTTATCAGGCAAATCATGTTTGACACCTACGTGGGAATGCATTTTGGAGTGAAGCCACGCTTGATCTGACACCCATGGAAAGGTCCAGTGGCAGGAATGTCAAGCTATCCTCAAGACCAGTGAGTCTAAAGAGAAGAAAGCAGGCATTTTTGTGACATTTGGGATGCAGTTTGACATCTTGCTGACTCAAATTTGAAATGTGTCTTACATGGCTGCATAGGATGCACAAGTGATGTTACTGGGGATCACCCATAAGCTGTAAGGCCGGATGCTTGCTATCACAGGAAGCAAGTAGACTTGGAACCACAGCTGAAAGCCTTCAGGCGCAAAGAACTCAAACTGAGGTGCAAGGCCTGTCAAGGTCACGTTCAAGATGGTGTCTCGTACTGTTGGATTTTTGATGATGGTGATGTTTTGCTGGAGGTAAAAGAATTGAAATTGCACTTAGGGATATTTAATCATTTTCAAATCTTGTTAAAACAATGGCAAGACTGATGGCAGGTCTTTGTTGTTGGGAAGAAATGTAAAGGCAAAAAAAAAAAAAAATCAATGTGCCATTGTCTACAATTCAGGAAAAGACCGTAAGGCGCGACTGAAAGAGAAACTTGGCTTTTACAAAGATGGGTCAAGTCTTTATTGAGAAGGACGTTACCCTTTGCCAGCCAGCACTGTATGTAAAGTAGAGATCAAGTTTGTGTTAAACAGTCACCTGTTGGTTGATGTTTGTAAATGCTTGGAAAAACTGAGTGAGCTGCGCTTCATCGCCAGACTGCGTTAAGTTTGTGAGGACCACCCTTACAAGGTCGGCATCTTCCAGAGCACCACTGTCAGGATCCAGTATCAACTCAGCCTTCTGTTGTGGGGAAAGGACGGCCACAACTGCCTCCTGATGATGAAATGAAAGTTGATGGATGAGGTCTCTCTCTGAATGAAATTCTGGATGTTGTGCTGCTTTGCCCTGGAATGACTAGGAGCAAAACTTTGGACTTACCCCAGAGATGTTAAAGGCTTTGAGTTCAGAGTATGTTGTAAACTGAGAAAATGGACCCAAGTTTATTTCAACCCAGTCGGCATCAATCAGGATGTCCTGCCTGCAAACTGAAGCATGAACAAGAAGGTTAGAATACATGCGACCTGGCACCCAGTTTCTTTCCATTTCTCAAACAAGAGGCAATTCCGTTATCTGTCCATCAAGTCATTGCTTTTTGTAGTCTTATTTTTCTTTGTTTTTAAATCCAAACACTCAAGGCAGTAGCAGGTGACAAGCTTCATGACATTAGGCCTACCTGGTGTATTAATGACACTGGAAAACATTCTCAGGTAGCCCAGCAACACGTCAGTGATTCCTTGAAGTCTCTGCATTGGTATGGCAGTGAAAACTTTGGCCAGCCCGCTCACACTGCAAAGATTGGGACAAACGTTTCTTATATAATTCCTCAAACGTACATTGTATTTTGCTGCACTAAATTGTTTCTTCTTTTCAGAAAAGTTTACTCACACAACATGGTAGTTTGTGCAGTTTATTTGTGAGGTTGCAATGTTGAGCATCTCTGGAGTGAAACTTGCCAGAATGGAAACCAGTTTGATATGGAACCAAGCATAAAAGTCATCTTTGTTGAAGGCCTGGAATTGGGGACTGATGATGACGAAAGTCCTGTTCATGATACGATCTCTCACCACAGGAGTGAAGTCTGGGACCTGCCAGGTGACAAAAAGGAAGACTCAACCATCACACACTTTTCATGCGGCCATTACATTTGAAGGGATGTTTTAGAAAGCAGTATTGAATGAGGTGATGAAAATAAATTCCCAATAAAGACATAAAGCTTTCGATACCCGTCTGGGTAGCTGGAATGGCAAGCTGCAAGTCTCGGAATGTTGTTTTAGCTGAATTGAAAAGTGTTGCTCACCCGTTCATTTGCGTTCAGCTGTGTGAGGAATTCATCCACATTTTCCAGTGCGTTGCCATCCTCGAGTCGGTCAAAGGCACGATCGATTAGACCCGTATCATTCAATGACCCTGAGCTCAGTAATACCTGCGCCACCTGATTGGGAGCCAGTTCTGACAAGATTTCGATCTACGCCAACAAAAGAAATCAACAGGAAATGAGTAGGACTTGATGCCAAGAACTTAGTGCAACAGATTGTTTATTGGAAGAACGAGTGAAAAACTGCAGCATGCACTCACACTTGAGAAGCTTGGATTGAGGTCAAACAATTCCTGTAGGGTTGCAAAACCAGAGAAGGTGCCAAGATTGACTTGCAGCCAGGATTGACCACCACTGACAGATGAGACACAGCCAGGATCTTCATAAAACAAGAAAGCACATATATTGGTTAGATCTCAATGCCATATGATATAACCAAATGTAGCCTGAGAACATGCTTTCACCTGATGAATCATTTCTTGACAGGAATGGCTTGATGAAATGGGTGAAAACCGCTTGCTGTGTGTCGCTGTCCATGAAGGAACTTTGGTTGCCGAATGCCCTGATTCTAAAATATAAGCAAAGATCTTTGATGTGAAGAAATCCGCGGACTGTCCGTTCTTTTGTTCACAATGGAGGGGAGTGGATATTAACTTACACAGTCTGGTATGTTAGGCAGCTGAAGTTGTTGGTGCTGAGGCAGAATAGAAAGTTTGTGGATGGAGAAGCCAGGAAGGGACGGAGATTGGTCTGGAACCAGTTGCTGATGACATCCTGACTCTGTAGTTGTGCCTGGCTGAAGTTGGCCAGTCGCACTTCTCCCAGAGCCTCAAGAGCTGTAGCCAAGGATGGACTGCTGTTGTTGGGGGCCTAGAATTAGAGGAAATCAAGTTGACATTGAATCCATGCAGGATTAAAATCCGTTTTACAAAACTGGGGGAGTGGACTTACCGTGGTGGCAAAATTTTCAAGAGCCTGCTCCAGAACAGCAGAAGCTTTCTGGAAGAAAAGTTTCCAGACCTCTACTGGGTATGTGCTTTGGCTTTCCAGAGAGCAATTCAACAGTGATGCCAAGTGTCCGCTTGTGAGGTCCAATGCCTTGGTGGAGGGGGGGGGGGGGGGGGAGAATTATTCAAAACAAAAGGAAAATATAAACCTGTCAGATATTCTACAGCTTTGCCTCAGGTTTGCGATGTAGCAAATGGCCAGTTGTTTTAAAGGATTCACAGGATTACTTCCAACAGACCTACCGTGGCACAGGCAAGCTCAGTGATGGTAAAACTGCACAGAGCTGTAGTGGAATTGTCAGCCGCCAGTCTCTGCTGGACTTGTGATCTGAAGAAAAGAAAAAGAAAAGAAACCCAATGTCATCTCGGTTGCACTGTGTAAGTGTACTGGCAATATCAGAAGCGGGTGAAAGTGTGATAAACCCACCCATTGATTGCATCGCAGATCAGGTCCTCTGTGAAAAGATAACATTTGGCTTTTAGATATTGGCACTTGAAAGTGATAATTATAGTGGAAAGAAATGATATCTAGCAGGCTTACCATCAACAGGTGTCTTCTTGCACTGGAGACAAATGCAAAGAAAATGCGTTAGCCTAGCAGATGAGGCTATGTCTTGCATAATGCCGTAAATCGATGGCATTTCTAAAGTTTGCATGTCACACTGGCGTCTTGTAAACTTTCATGAAACAATGTTTTATCTGTGCAATATGTATAGAAAAGAGCTTACCTTGAAAGAATCTGGCACTGAGCAACCTGTTTGAGAAAACAAAAAAAGGCATTTATATATTGTGTCTGTGATAATCTGAGGCTGTTGTGACAATACTTATCAGGCAAATCATGTTTGACACCTACGTGGGAATGCATTTTGGAGTGAAGCCACGCTTGATCTGACACCCATGGAAAGGTCCAGTGGCAGGAATGTCAAGCTATCCTCAAGACCAGTGAGTCTAAAGAGAAGAAAGCAGGCATTTTTGTGACATTTGGGATGCAGTTTGACATCTTGCTGACTCAAATTTGAAATGTGTCTTACATGGCTGCATAGGATGCACAAGTGATGTTACTGGGGATCACCCATAAGCTGTAAGGCCGGATGCTTGCTATCACAGGAAGCAAGTAGACTTGGAACCACAGCTGAAAGCCTTCAGGCGCAAAGAACTCAAACTGAGGTGCAAGGCCTGTCAAGGTCACGTTCAAGATGGTGTCTCGTACTGTTGGATTTTTGATGATGGTGATGTTTTGCTGGAGGTAAAAGAATTGAAATTGCACTTAGGGATATTTAATCATTTTCAAATCTTGTTAAAACAATGGCAAGACTGATGGCAGGTCTTTGTTGTTGGGAAGAAATGTAAAGGCAAAAAAAAAAAATCAATGTGCCATTGTCTACAATTCAGCAAAAGACCGTAAGGCGCGACTGAAAGAGAAACTTGGCTTTTACAAAGATGGGTCAAGTCTTTATTGAGAAGGACGTTACCCTTTGCCAGCCAGCACTGTATGTAAAGTAGAGATCAAGTTTGTGTTAAACAGTCACCTGTTGGTTGATGTTTGTAAATGCTTGGAAAAACTGAGTGAGCTGCGCTTCATCGCCAGACTGCGTTAAGTTTGTGAGGACCACCCTTACAAGGTCGGCATCTTCCAGAGCACCACTGTCAGGATCCAGTATCAACTCAGCCTTCTGTTGTGGGGAAAGGATGGCCACAACTGCCTCCTGATGATGAAATGAAAGTTGATGGATGAGGTTTCTCTCTGAATGAAATTCTGGATGTTGTGCTGCTTTGCCCTGGAATGACTAGGAGCAAAACTTTGGACTTACCCCAGAGATGTTAAAGGCTTTGAGTTCAGAGTATGTTGTAAACTGAGAAAATGGACCCAAGTTTATTTCAACCCAGTCGGCATCAATCAGGATGTCCTGCCTGCAAACTGAAGCATGAACAAGAAGGTTAGAATACATGCGACCTGGCACCCAGTTTCTTTCCATTTCTCAAACAAGAGGCAATTCCGTTATCTGTCCATCAAGTCATTGCTTTTTGTAGTCTTATTTTTCTTTGTTTTTAAATCCAAACACTCAAGGCAGTAGCAGGTGACAAGCTTCATGACATTAGGCCTACCTGGTGTATTAATGACACTGGAAAACATTCTCAGGTAGCCCAGCAACACGTCAGTGATTCCTTGAAGTCTCTGCATTGGTATGGCAGTGAAAACTTTGGCCAGCCCGCTCACACTGCAAAGATTGGGACAAACGTTTCTTATATAATTCCTCAAACGTACATTGTATTTTGCTGCACTAAATTGTTTCTTCTTTTCAGAAAAGTTTACTCACACAACATGGTAGTTTGTGCAGTTTATTTGTGAGGTTGCAATGTTGAGCATCTCTGGAGTGAAACTTGCCAGAATGGAAACCAGTTTGATATGGAACCAAGCATAAAAGTCATCTTTGTTGAAGGCCTGGAATTGGGGACTGATGATGACGAAAGTCCTGTTCATGATACGATCTCTCACCACAGGAGTGAAGTCTGGGACCTGCCAGGTGACAAAAAGGAAGACTCAACCATCACACACTTTTCATGCGGCCATTACATTTGAAGGGATGTTTTAGAAAGCAGTATTGAATGAGGTGATGAAAATAAATTCCCAATAAAGACATAAAGCTTTCGATACCCGTCTGGGTAGCTGGAATGGCAAGCTGCAAGTCTCGGAATGTTGTTTTAGCTGAATTGAAAAGTGTTGCTCACCCGTTCATTTGCGTTCAGCTGTGTGAGGAATTCATCCACATTTTCCAGTGCGTTGCCATCCTCGAGTCGGTCAAAGGCACGATCGATTAGACCCGTATCATTCAATGACCCTGAGCTCAGTAATACCTGCGCCACCTGATTGGGAGCCAGTTCTGACAAGATTTCGATCTACGCCAACAAAAGAAATCAACAGGAAATGAGTAGGACTTGATGCCAAGAACTTAGTGCAACAGATTGTTTATTGGAAGAACGAGTGAAAAACTGCAGCATGCACTCACACTTGAGAAGCTTGGATTGAGGTCAAACAATTCCTGTAGGGTTGCAAAACCAGAGAAGGTGCCAAGATTGACTTGCAGCCAGGATTGACCACCACTGACAGATGAGACACAGCCAGGATCTTCATAAAACAAGAAAGCACATATATTGGTTAGATCTCAATGCCATATGATATAACCAAATGTAGCCTGAGAACATGCTTTCACCTGATGAATCATTTCTTGACAGGAATGGCTTGATGAAATGGGTGAAAACCGCTTGCTGTGTGTCGCTGTCCATGAAGGAACTTTGGTTGCCGAATGCCCTGATTCTAAAACATAAGCAAAGATCTTTGATGTGAAGAAATCCGCGGACTGTCCGTTCTTTTGTTCACAATGGAGGGGAGTGGATATTAACTTACACAGTCTGGTATGTTAGGCAGCTGAAGTTGTTGGTGCTGAGGCAGAATAGAAAGTTTGTGGATGGAGAAGCCAGGAAGGGACGGAGATTGGTCTGGAACCAGTTGCTGATGACATCCTGACTCTGTAGTTGTGCCTGGCTGAAGTTGGCCAGTCGCACTTCTCCCAGAGCCTCAAGAGCTGTAGCCAAGGATGGACTGCTGTTGTTGGGGGCCTAGAATTAGAGGAAATCAAGTTGACATTGAATCCATGCAGGATTAAAATCCGTTTTACAAAACTGGGGGAGTGGACTTACCGTGGTGGCAAAATTTTCAAGAGCCTGCTCCAGAACAGCAGAAGCTTTCTGGAAGAAAAGTTTCCAGACCTCTACTGGGTATGTGCTTTGGCTTTCCAGAGAGCAATTCAACAGTGATGCCAAGTGTCCGCTTGTGAGGTCCAATGCCTTGGTGGAGGGGGGGGGGGGGAGAATTATTCAAAACAAAAGGAAAATATAAACCTGTCAGATATTCTACAGCTTTGCCTCAGGTTTGCGATGTAGCAAATGGCCAGTTGTTTTAAAGGATTCACAGGATTACTTCCAACAGACCTACCGTGGCACAGGCAAGCTCAGTGATGGTAAAACTGCACAGAGCTGTAGTGGAATTGTCAGCCGCCAGTCTCTGCTGGACTTGTGATCTGAAGAAAAGAAAAAGAAAAGAAACCCAATGTCATCTCGGTTGCACTGTGTAAGTGTACTGGCAATATCAGAAGCGGGTGAAAGTGTGATAAACCCACCCATTGATTGCATCGCAGATCAGGTCCTCTGTGAAAAGATAACATTTGGCTTTTAGATATTGGCACTTGAAAGTGATAATTATAGTGGAAAGAAATGATATCTAGCAGGCTTACCATCAACAGGTGTCTTCTTGCACTGGAGACAAATGCAAAGAAAATGCGTTAGCCTAGCAGATGAGGCTATGTCTTGCATAATGCCGTAAATCGATGGCATTTCTAAAGTTTGCATGTCACACTGGCGTCTTGTAAACTTTCATGAAACAATGTTTTATCTGTGCAATATGTATAGAAAAGAGCTTACCTTGAAAGAATCTGGCACTGAGCAACCTGTTTGAGAAAACAAAAAAAGGCATTTATATATTGTGTCTGTGATAATCTGAGGCTGTTGTGACAATACTTATCAGGCAAATCATGTTTGACACCTACGTGGGAATGCATTTTGGAGTGAAGCCACGCTTGATCTGACACCCATGGAAAGGTCCAGTGGCAGGAATGTCAAGCTATCCTCAAGACCAGTGAGTCTAAAGAGAAGAAAGCAGGCATTTTTGTGACATTTGGGATGCAGTTTGACATCTTGCTGACTCAAATTTGAAATGTGTCTTACATGGCTGCATAGGATGCACAAGTGATGTTACTGGGGATCACCCATAAGCTGTAAGGCCGGATGCTTGCTATCACAGGAAGCAAGTAGACTTGGAACCACAGCTGAAAGCCTTCAGGCGCAAAGAACTCAAACTGAGGTGCAAGGCCTGTCAAGGTCACGTTCAAGATGGTGTCTCGTACTGTTGGATTTTTGATGATGGTGATGTTTTGCTGGAGGTAAAAGAATTGAAATTGCACTTAGGGATATTTAATCATTTTCAAATCTTGTTAAAACAATGGCAAGACTGATGGCAGGTCTTTGTTGTTGGGAAGAAATGTAAAGGCAAAAAAAAAAAAAAAATCAATGTGCCATTGTCTACAATTCAGGAAAAGACCGTAAGGCGCGACTGAAAGAGAAACTTGGCTTTTACAAAGATGGGTCAAGTCTTTATTGAGAAGGACGTTACCCTTTGCCAGCCAGCACTGTATGTAAAGTAGAGATCAAGTTTGTGTTAAACAGTCACCTGTTGGTTGATGTTTGTAAATGCTTGGAAAAACTGAGTGAGCTGCGCTTCATCGCCAGACTGCGTTAAGTTTGTGAGGACCACCCTTACAAGGTCGGCATCTTCCAGAGCACCACTGTCAGGATCCAGTATCAACTCAGCCTTCTGTTGTGGGGAAAGGACGGCCACAACTGCCTCCTGATGATGAAATGAAAGTTGATGGATGAGGTCTCTCTCTGAATGAAATTCTGGATGTTGTGCTGCTTTGCCCTGGAATGACTAGGAGCAAAACTTTGGACTTACCCCAGAGATGTTAAAGGCTTTGAGTTCAGAGTATGTTGTAAACTGAGAAAATGGACCCAAGTTTATTTCAACCCAGTCGGCATCAATCAGGATGTCCTGCCTGCAAACTGAAGCATGAACAAGAAGGTTAGAATACATGCGACCTGGCACCCAGTTTCTTTCCATTTCTCAAACAAGAGGCAATTCCGTTATCTGTCCATCAAGTCATTGCTTTTTGTAGTCTTATTTTTCTTTGTTTTTAAATCCAAACACTCAAGGCAGTAGCAGGTGACAAGCTTCATGACATTAGGCCTACCTGGTGTATTAATGACACTGGAAAACATTCTCAGGTAGCCCAGCAACACGTCAGTGATTCCTTGAAGTCTCTGCATTGGTATGGCAGTGAAAACTTTGGCCAGCCCGCTCACACTGCAAAGATTGGGACAAACGTTTCTTATATAATTCCTCAAACGTACATTGTATTTTGCTGCACTAAATTGTTTCTTCTTTTCAGAAAAGTTTACTCACACAACATGGTAGTTTGTGCAGTTTATTTGTGAGGTTGCAATGTTGAGCATCTCTGGAGTGAAACTTGCCAGAATGGAAACCAGTTTGATATGGAACCAAGCATAAAAGTCATCTTTGTTGAAGGCCTGGAATTGGGGACTGATGATGACGAAAGTCCTGTTCATGATACGATCTCTCACCACAGGAGTGAAGTCTGGGACCTGCCAGGTGACAAAAAGGAAGACTCAACCATCACACACTTTTCATGCGGCCATTACATTTGAAGGGATGTTTTAGAAAGCAGTATTGAATGAGGTGATGAAAATAAATTCCCAATAAAGACATAAAGCTTTCGATACCCGTCTGGGTAGCTGGAATGGCAAGCTGCAAGTCTCGGAATGTTGTTTTAGCTGAATTGAAAAGTGTTGCTCACCCGTTCATTTGCGTTCAGCTGTGTGAGGAATTCATCCACATTTTCCAGTGCGTTGCCATCCTCGAGTCGGTCAAAGGCACGATCGATTAGACCCGTATCATTCAATGACCCTGAGCTCAGTAATACCTGCGCCACCTGATTGGGAGCCAGTTCTGACAAGATTTCGATCTACGCCAACAAAAGAAATCAACAGGAAATGAGTAGGACTTGATGCCAAGAACTTAGTGCAACAGATTGTTTATTGGAAGAACGAGTGAAAAACTGCAGCATGCACTCACACTTGAGAAGCTTGGATTGAGGTCAAACAATTCCTGTAGGGTTGCAAAACCAGAGAAGGTGCCAAGATTGACTTGCAGCCAGGATTGACCACCACTGACAGATGAGACACAGCCAGGATCTTCATAAAACAAGAAAGCACATATATTGGTTAGATCTCAATGCCATATGATATAACCAAATGTAGCCTGAGAACATGCTTTCACCTGATGAATCATTTCTTGACAGGAATGGCTTGATGAAATGGGTGAAAACCGCTTGCTGTGTGTCGCTGTCCATGAAGGAACTTTGGTTGCCGAATGCCCTGATTCTAAAATATAAGCAAAGATCTTTGATGTGAAGAAATCCGCGGACTGTCCGTTCTTTTGTTCACAATGGAGGGGAGTGGATATTAACTTACACAGTCTGGTATGTTAGGCAGCTGAAGTTGTTGGTGCTGAGGCAGAATAGAAAGTTTGTGGATGGAGAAGCCAGGAAGGGACGGAGATTGGTCTGGAACCAGTTGCTGATGACATCCTGACTCTGTAGTTGTGCCTGGCTGAAGTTGGCCAGTCGCACTTCTCCCAGAGCCTCAAGAGCTGTAGCCAAGGATGGACTGCTGTTGTTGGGGGCCTAGAATTAGAGGAAATCAAGTTGACATTGAATCCATGCAGGATTAAAATCCGTTTTACAAAACTGGGGGAGTGGACTTACCGTGGTGGCAAAATTTTCAAGAGCCTGCTCCAGAACAGCAGAAGCTTTCTGGAAGAAAAGTTTCCAGACCTCTACTGGGTATGTGCTTTGGCTTTCCAGAGAGCAATTCAACAGTGATGCCAAGTGTCCGCTTGTGAGGTCCAATGCCTTGGTGGAGGGGGGGGGGGGGGGGGAGAATTATTCAAAACAAAAGGAAAATATAAACCTGTCAGATATTCTACAGCTTTGCCTCAGGTTTGCGATGTAGCAAATGGCCAGTTGTTTTAAAGGATTCACAGGATTACTTCCAACAGACCTACCGTGGCACAGGCAAGCTCAGTGATGGTAAAACTGCACAGAGCTGTAGTGGAATTGTCAGCCGCCAGTCTCTGCTGGACTTGTGATCTGAAGAAAAGAAAAAGAAAAGAAACCCAATGTCATCTCGGTTGCACTGTGTAAGTGTACTGGCAATATCAGAAGCGGGTGAAAGTGTGATAAACCCACCCATTGATTGCATCGCAGATCAGGTCCTCTGTGAAAAGATAACATTTGGCTTTTAGATATTGGCACTTGAAAGTGATAATTATAGTGGAAAGAAATGATATCTAGCAGGCTTACCATCAACAGGTGTCTTCTTGCACTGGAGACAAATGCAAAGAAAATGCGTTAGCCTAGCAGATGAGGCTATGTCTTGCATAATGCCGTAAATCGATGGCATTTCTAAAGTTTGCATGTCACACTGGCGTCTTGTAAACTTTCATGAAACAATGTTTTATCTGTGCAATATGTATAGAAAAGAGCTTACCTTGAAAGAATCTGGCACTGAGCAACCTGTTTGAGAAAACAAAAAAAGGCATTTATATATTGTGTCTGTGATAATCTGAGGCTGTTGTGACAATACTTATCAGGCAAATCATGTTTGACACCTACGTGGGAATGCATTTTGGAGTGAAGCCACGCTTGATCTGACACCCATGGAAAGGTCCAGTGGCAGGAATGTCAAGCTATCCTCAAGACCAGTGAGTCTAAAGAGAAGAAAGCAGGCATTTTTGTGACATTTGGGATGCAGTTTGACATCTTGCTGACTCAAATTTGAAATGTGTCTTACATGGCTGCATAGGATGCACAAGTGATGTTACTGGGGATCACCCATAAGCTGTAAGGCCGGATGCTTGCTATCACAGGAAGCAAGTAGACTTGGAACCACAGCTGAAAGCCTTCAGGCGCAAAGAACTCAAACTGAGGTGCAAGGCCTGTCAAGGTCACGTTCAAGATGGTGTCTCGTACTGTTGGATTTTTGATGATGGTGATGTTTTGCTGGAGGTAAAAGAATTGAAATTGCACTTAGGGATATTTAATCATTTTCAAATCTTGTTAAAACAATGGCAAGACTGATGGCAGGTCTTTGTTGTTGGGAAGAAATGTAAAGGCAAAAAAAAAAAATCAATGTGCCATTGTCTACAATTCAGCAAAAGACCGTAAGGCGCGACTGAAAGAGAAACTTGGCTTTTACAAAGATGGGTCAAGTCTTTATTGAGAAGGACGTTACCCTTTGCCAGCCAGCACTGTATGTAAAGTAGAGATCAAGTTTGTGTTAAACAGTCACCTGTTGGTTGATGTTTGTAAATGCTTGGAAAAACTGAGTGAGCTGCGCTTCATCGCCAGACTGCGTTAAGTTTGTGAGGACCACCCTTACAAGGTCGGCATCTTCCAGAGCACCACTGTCAGGATCCAGTATCAACTCAGCCTTCTGTTGTGGGGAAAGGATGGCCACAACTGCCTCCTGATGATGAAATGAAAGTTGATGGATGAGGTTTCTCTCTGAATGAAATTCTGGATGTTGTGCTGCTTTGCCCTGGAATGACTAGGAGCAAAACTTTGGACTTACCCCAGAGATGTTAAAGGCTTTGAGTTCAGAGTATGTTGTAAACTGAGAAAATGGACCCAAGTTTATTTCAACCCAGTCGGCATCAATCAGGATGTCCTGCCTGCAAACTGAAGCATGAACAAGAAGGTTAGAATACATGCGACCTGGCACCCAGTTTCTTTCCATTTCTCAAACAAGAGGCAATTCCGTTATCTGTCCATCAAGTCATTGCTTTTTGTAGTCTTATTTTTCTTTGTTTTTAAATCCAAACACTCAAGGCAGTAGCAGGTGACAAGCTTCATGACATTAGGCCTACCTGGTGTATTAATGACACTGGAAAACATTCTCAGGTAGCCCAGCAACACGTCAGTGATTCCTTGAAGTCTCTGCATTGGTATGGCGGTGAAAACTTTGGCCAGCCCGCTCACACTGCAAAGATTGGGACAAACGTTTCTTATATAATTCCTCAAACGTACATTGTATTTTGCTGCACTAAATTGTTTCTTCTTTTCAGAAAAGTTTACTCACACAACATGGTAGTTTGTGCAGTTTATTTGTGAGGTTGCAATGTTGAGCATCTCTGGAGTGAAACTTGCCAGAATGGAAACCAGTTTGATATGGAACCAAGCATAAAAGTCATCTTTGTTGAAGGCCTGGAATTGGGGACTGATGATGACGAAAGTCCTGTTCATGATACGATCTCTCACCACAGGAGTGAAGTCTGGGACCTGCCAGGTGACAAAAAGGAAGACTCAACCATCACACACTTTTCATGCGGCCATTACATTTGAAGGGATGTTTTAGAAAGCAGTATTGAATGAGGTGATGAAAATAAATTCCCAATAAAGACATAAAGCTTTCGATACCCGTCTGGGTAGCTGGAATGGCAAGCTGCAAGTCTCGGAATGTTGTTTTAGCTGAATTGAAAAGTGTTGCTCACCCGTTCATTTGCGTTCAGCTGTGTGAGGAATTCATCCACATTTTCCAGTGCGTTGCCATCCTCGAGTCGGTCAAAGGCACGATCGATTAGACCCGTATCATTCAATGACCCTGAGCTCAGTAATACCTGCGCCACCTGATTGGGAGCCAGTTCTGACAAGATTTCGATCTACGCCAACAAAAGAAATCAACAGGAAATGAGTAGGACTTGATGCCAAGAACTTAGTGCAACAGATTGTTTATTGGAAGAACGAGTGAAAAACTGCAGCATGCACTCACACTTGAGAAGCTTGGATTGAGGTCAAACAATTCCTGTAGGGTTGCAAAACCAGAGAAGGTGCCAAGATTGACTTGCAGCCAGGATTGACCACCACTGACAGATGAGACACAGCCAGGATCTTCATAAAACAAGAAAGCACATATATTGGTTAGATCTCAATGCCATATGATATAACCAAATGTAGCCTGAGAACATGCTTTCACCTGATGAATCATTTCTTGACAGGAATGGCTTGATGAAATGGGTGAAAACCGCTTGCTGTGTGTCGCTGTCCATGAAGGAACTTTGGTTGCCGAATGCCCTGATTCTAAAATATAAGCAAAGATCTTTGATGTGAAGAAATCCGCGGACTGTCCGTTCTTTTGTTCACAATGGAGGGGAGTGGATATTAACTTACACAGTCTGGTATGTTAGGCAGCTGAAGTTGTTGGTGCTGAGGCAGAATAGAAAGTTTGTGGATGGAGAAGCCAGGAAGGGACGGAGATTGGTCTGGAACCAGTTGCTGATGACATCCTGACTCTGTAGTTGTGCCTGGCTGAAGTTGGCCAGTCGCACTTCTCCCAGAGCCTCAAGAGCTGTAGCCAAGGATGGACTGCTGTTGTTGGGGGCCTAGAATTAGAGGAAATCAAGTTGACATTGAATCCATGCAGGATTAAAATCCGTTTTACAAAACTGGGGGAGTGGACTTACCGTGGTGGCAAAATTTTCAAGAGCCTGCTCCAGAACAGCAGAAGCTTTCTGGAAGAAAAGTTTCCAGACCTCTACTGGGTATGTGCTTTGGCTTTCCAGAGAGCAATTCAACAGTGATGCCAAGTGTCCGCTTGTGAGGTCCAATGCCTTGGTGGAGGGGGGGGGGGGGGGGGGGGGGATTATTCAAAACAAAAGGAAAATATAAACCTGTCAGATATTCTACAGCTTTGCCTCAGGTTTGCGATGTAGCAAATGGCCAGTTGTTTTAAAGGATTCACAGGATTACTTCCAACAGACCTACCGTGGCACAGGCAAGCTCAGTGATGGTAAAACTGCACAGAGCTGTAGTGGAATTGTCAGCCGCCAGTCTCTGCTGGACTTGTGATCTGAAGAAAAGAAAAAGAAAAGAAACCCAATGTCATCTCGGTTGCACTGTGTAAGTGTACTGGCAATATCAGAAGCGGGTGAAAGTGTGATAAACCCACCCATTGATTGCATCGCAGATCAGGTCCTCTGTGAAAAGATAACATTTGGCTTTTAGATATTGGCACTTGAAAGTGATAATTATAGTGGAAAGAAATGATATCTAGCAGGCTTACCATCAACAGGTGTCTTCTTGCACTGGAGACAAATGCAAAGAAAATGCGTTAGCCTAGCAGATGAGGCTATGTCTTGCATAATGCCGTAAATCGATGGCATTTCTAAAGTTTGCATGTCACACTGGCGTCTTGTAAACTTTCATGAAACAATGTTTTATCTGTGCAATATGTATAGAAAAGAGCTTACCTTGAAAGAATCTGGCACTGAGCAACCTGTTTGAGAAAACAAAAAAAGGCATTTATATATTGTGTCTGTGATAATCTGAGGCTGTTGTGACAATACTTATCAGGCAAATCATGTTTGACACCTACGTGGGAATGCATTTTGGAGTGAAGCCACGCTTGATCTGACACCCATGGAAAGGTCCAGTGGCAGGAATGTCAAGCTATCCTCAAGACCAGTGAGTCTAAAGAGAAGAAAGCAGGCATTTTTGTGACATTTGGGATGCAGTTTGACATCTTGCTGACTCAAATTTGAAATGTGTCTTACATGGCTGCATAGGATGCACAAGTGATGTTACTGGGGATCACCCATAAGCTGTAAGGCCGGATGCTTGCTATCACAGGAAGCAAGTAGACTTGGAACCACAGCTGAAAGCCTTCAGGCGCAAAGAACTCAAACTGAGGTGCAAGGCCTGTCAAGGTCACGTTCAAGATGGTGTCTCGTACTGTTGGATTTTTGATGATGGTGATGTTTTGCTGGAGGTAAAAGAATTGAAATTGCACTTAGGGATATTTAATCATTTTCAAATCTTGTTAAAACAATGGCAAGACTGATGGCAGGTCTTTGTTGTTGGGAAGAAATGTAAAGGCAAAAAAAAAAAAAAATCAATGTGCCATTGTCTACAATTCAGCAAAAGACCGTAAGGCGCGACTGAAAGAGAAACTTGGCTTTTACAAAGATGGGTCAAGTCTTTATTGAGAAGGACGTTACCCTTTGCCAGCCAGCACTGTATGTAAAGTAGAGATCAAGTTTGTGTTAAACAGTCACCTGTTGGTTGATGTTTGTAAATGCTTGGAAAAACTGAGTGAGCTGCGCTTCATCGCCAGACTGCGTTAAGTTTGTGAGGACCACCCTTACAAGGTCGGCATCTTCCAGAGCACCACTGTCAGGATCCAGTATCAACTCAGCCTTCTGTTGTGGGGAAAGGACGGCCACAACTGCCTCCTGATGATGAAATGAAAGTTGATGGATGAGGTCTCTCTCTGAATGAAATTCTGGATGTTGTGCTGCTTTGCCCTGGAATGACTAGGAGCAAAACTTTGGACTTACCCCAGAGATGTTAAAGGCTTTGAGTTCAGCGTATGTTGTAAACTGAGAAAATGGACCCAAGTTTATTTCAACCCAGTCGGCATCAATCAGGATGTCCTGCCTGCAAACTGAAGCATGAACAAGAAGGTTAGAATACATGCGACCTGGCACCCAGTTTCTTTCCATTTCTCAAACAAGAGGCAATTCCGTTATCTGTCCATCAAGTCATTGCTTTTTGTAGTCTTATTTTTCTTTGTTTTTAAATCCAAACACTCAAGGCAGTAGCAGGTGACAAGCTTCATGACATTAGGCCTACCTGGTGTATTAATGACACTGGAAAACATTCTCAGGTAGCCCAGCAACACGTCAGTGATTCCTTGAAGTCTCTGCATTGGTATGGCAGTGAAAACTTTGGCCAGCCCGCTCACACTGCAAAGATTGGGACAAACGTTTCTTATATAATTCCTCAAACGTACATTGTATTTTGCTGCACTAAATTGTTTCTTCTTTTCAGAAAAGTTTACTCACACAACATGGTAGTTTGTGCAGTTTATTTGTGAGGTTGCAATGTTGAGCATCTCTGGAGTGAAACTTGCCAGAATGGAAACCAGTTTGATATGGAACCAAGCATAAAAGTCATCTTTGTTGAAGGCCTGGAATTGGGGACTGATGATGACGAAAGTCCTGTTCATGATACGATCTCTCACCACAGGAGTGAAGTCTGGGACCTGCCAGGTGACAAAAAGGAAGACTCAACCATCACACACTTTTCATGCGGCCATTACATTTGAAGGGATGTTTTAGAAAGCAGTATTGAATGAGGTGATGAAAATAAATTCCCAATAAAGACATAAAGCTTTCGATACCCGTCTGGGTAGCTGGAATGGCAAGCTGCAAGTCTCGGAATGTTGTTTTAGCTGAATTGAAAAGTGTTGCTCACCCGTTGATTTGCGTTCAGCTGTGTGAGGAATTCATCCACATTTTCCAGTGCGTTGCCATCCTCGAGTCGGTCAAAGGCACGATCGATTAGACCCGTATCATTCAATGACCCTGAGCTCAGTAATACCTGCGCCACCTGATTGGGAGCCAGTTCTGACAAGATTTCGATCTACGCCAACAAAAGAAATCAACAGGAAATGAGTAGGACTTGATGCCAAGAACTTAGTGCAACAGATTGTTTATTGGAAGAACGAGTGAAAAACTGCAGCATGCACTCACACTTGAGAAGCTTGGATTGAGGTCAAACAATTCCTGTAGGGTTGCAAAACCAGAGAAGGTGCCAAGATTGACTTGCAGCCAGGATTGACCACCACTGACAGATGAGACACAGCCAGGATCTTCATAAAACAAGAAAGCACATATATTGGTTAGATCTCAATGCCATATGATATAACCAAATGTAGCCTGAGAACATGCTTTCACCTGATGAATCATTTCTTGACAGGAATGGCTTGATGAAATGGGTGAAAACCGCTTGCTGTGTGTCGCTGTCCATGAAGGAACTTTGGTTGCCGAATGCCCTGATTCTAAAATATAAGCAAAGATCTTTGATGTGAAGAAATCCGCGGACTGTCCGTTCTTTTGTTCACAATGGAGGGGAGTGGATATTAACTTACACAGTCTGGTATGTTAGGCAGCTGAAGTTGTTGGTGCTGAGGCAGAATAGAAAGTTTGTGGATGGAGAAGCCAGGAAGGGACGGAGATTGGTCTGGAACCAGTTGCTGATGACATCCTGACTCTGTAGTTGTGCCTGGCTGAAGTTGGCCAGTCGCACTTCTCCCAGAGCCTCAAGAGCTGTAGCCAAGGATGGACTGCTGTTGTTGGGGGCCTAGAATTAGAGGAAATCAAGTTGACATTGAATCCATGCAGGATTAAAATCCATTTTACAAAACTGGGGGAGTGGACTTACCGTGGTGGCAAAATTTTCAAGAGCCTGCTCCAGAACAGCAGAAGCTTTCTGGAAGAAAAGTTTCCAGACCTCTACTGGGTATGTGCTTTGGCTTTCCAGAGAGCAATTCAACAGTGATGCCAAGTGTCCGCTTGTGAGGTCCAATGCCTTGGTGGAGGGGGGGGGGGGGGGGGGGGGATTATTCAAAACAAAAGGAAAATATAAACCTGTCAGATATTCTACAGCTTTGCCTCAGGTTTGCGATGTAGCAAATGGCCAGTTGTTTTAAAGGATTCACAGGATTACTTCCAACAGACCTACCGTGGCACAGGCAAGCTCAGTGATGGTAAAACTGCACAGAGCTGTAGTGGAATTGTCAGCCGCCAGTCTCTGCTGGACTTGTGATCTGAAGAAAAGAAAAAGAAAAGAAACCCAATGTCATCTCGGTTGCACTGTGTAAGTGTACTGGCAATATCAGAAGCGGGTGAAAGTGTGATAAACCCACCCATTGATTGCATCGCAGATCAGGTCCTCTGTGAAAAGATAACATTTGGCTTTTAGATATTGGCACTTGAAAGTGATAATTATAGTGGAAAGAAATGATATCTAGCAGGCTTACCATCAACAGGTGTCTTCTTGCACTGGAGACAAATGCAAAGAAAATGCGTTAGCCTAGCAGATGAGGCTATGTCTTGCATAATGCCGTAAATCGATGGCATTTCTAAAGTTTGCATGTCACACTGGCGTCTTGTAAACTTTCATGAAACAATGTTTTATCTGTGCAATATGTATAGAAAAGAGCTTACCTTGAAAGAATCTGGCACTGAGCAACCTGTTTGAGAAAACAAAAAAAGGCATTTATATATTGTGTCTGTGATAATCTGAGGCTGTTGTGACAATACTTATCAGGCAAATCATGTTTGACACCTACGTGGGAATGCATTTTGGAGTGAAGCCACGCTTGATCTGACACCCATGGAAAGGTCCAGTGGCAGGAATGTCAAGCTATCCTCAAGACCAGTGAGTCTAAAGAGAAGAAAGCAGGCATTTTTGTGACATTTGGGATGCAGTTTGACATCTTGCTGACTCAAATTTGAAATGTGTCTTACATGGCTGCATAGGATGCACAAGTGATGTTACTGGGGATCACCCATAAGCTGTAAGGCCGGATGCTTGCTATCACAGGAAGCAAGTAGACTTGGAACCACAGCTGAAAGCCTTCAGGCGCAAAGAACTCAAACTGAGGTGCAAGGCCTGTCAAGGTCACGTTCAAGATGGTGTCTCGTACTGTTGGATTTTTGATGATGGTGATGTTTTGCTGGAGGTAAAAGAATTGAAATTGCACTTAGGGATATTTAATCATTTTCAAATCTTGTTAAAACAATGGCAAGACTGATGGCAGGTCTTTGTTGTTGGGAAGAAATGTAAAGGCAAAAAAAAAAAATCAATGTGCCATTGTCTACAATTCAGGAAAAGACCGTAAGGCGCGACTGAAAGAGAAACTTGGCTTTTACAAAGATGGGTCAAGTCTTTATTGAGAAGGACGTTACCCTTTGCCAGCCAGCACTGTATGTAAAGTAGAGATCAAGTTTGTGTTAAACAGTCACCTGTTGGTTGATGTTTGCAAATGCTTGGAAAAACTGAGTGAGCTGCGCTTCATCGCCAGACTGCGTTAAGTTTGTGAGGACCACCCTTACAAGGTCGGCATCTTCCAGAGCACCACTGTCAGGATCCAGTATCAACTCAGCCTTCTGTTGTGGGGAAAGGACGGCCACAACTGCCTCCTGATGATGAAATGAAAGTTGATGGATGAGGTCTCTCTCTGAATGAAATTCTGGATGTTGTGCTGCTTTGCCCTGGAATGACTAGGAGCAAAACTTTGGACTTACCCCAGAGATGTTAAAGGCTTTGAGTTCAGAGTATGTTGTAAACTGAGAAAATGGACCCAAGTTTATTTCAACCCAGTCGGCATCAATCAGGATGTCCTGCCTGCAAACTGAAGCATGAACAAGAAGGTTAGAATACATGCGACCTGGCACCCAGTTTCTTTCCATTTCTCAAACAAGAGGCAATTCCGTTATCTGTCCATCAAGTCATTGCTTTTTGTAGTCTTATTTTTCTTTGTTTTTAAATCCAAACACTCAAGGCAGTAGCAGGTGACAAGCTTCATGACATTAGGCTTACCTGGTGTATTAATGACACTGGAAAACATTCTCAGGTAGCCCAGCAACACGTCAGTGATTCCTTGAAGTCTCTGCATTGGTATGGCAGTGAAAACTTTGGCCAGCCCGCTCACACTGCAAAGATTGGGACAAACGTTTCTTATATAATTCCTCAAACGTACATTGTATTTTGCTGCACTAAATTGTTTCTTCTTTTCAGAAAAGTTTACTCACACAACATGGTAGTTTGTGCAGTTTATTTGTGAGGTTGCAATGTTGAGCATCTCTGGAGTGAAACTTGCCAGAATGGAAACCAGTTTGATATGGAACCAAGCATAAAAGTCATCTTTGTTGAAGGCCTGGAATTGGGGACTGATGATGACGAAAGTCCTGTTCATGATACGATCTCTCACCACAGGAGTGAAGTCTGGGACCTGCCAGGTGACAAAAAGGAAGACTCAACCATCACACACTTTTCATGCGGCCATTACATTTGAAGGGATGTTTTAGAAAGCAGTATTGAATGAGGTGATGAAAATAAATTCCCAATAAAGACATAAAGCTTTCGATACCCGTCTGGGTAGCTGGAATGGCAAGCTGCAAGTCTCGGAATGTTGTTTTAGCTGAATTGAAAAGTGTTGCTCACCCGTTCATTTGCGTTCAGCTGTGTGAGGAATTCATCCACATTTTCCAGTGCGTTGCCATCCTCGAGTCGGTCAAAGGCACGATCGATTAGACCCGTATCATTCAATGACCCTGAGCTCAGTAATACCTGCGCCACCTGATTGGGAGCCAGTTCTGACAAGATTTCGATCTACGCCAACAAAAGAAATCAACAGGAAATGAGTAGGACTTGATGCCAAGAACTTAGTGCAACAGATTGTTTATTGGAAGAACGAGTGAAAAACTGCAGCATGCACTCACACTTGAGAAGCTTGGATTGAGGTCAAACAATTCCTGTAGGGTTGCAAAACCAGAGAAGGTGCCAAGATTGACTTGCAGCCAGGATTGACCACCACTGACAGATGAGACACAGCCAGGATCTTCATAAAACAAGAAAGCACATATATTGGTTAGATCTCAATGCCATATGATATAACCAAATGTAGCCTGAGAACATGCTTTCACCTGATGAATCATTTCTTGACAGGAATGGCTTGATGAAATGGGTGAAAACCGCTTGCTGTGTGTCGCTGTCCATGAAGGAACTTTGGTTGCCGAATGCCCTGATTCTAAAATATAAGCAAAGATCTTTGATGTGAAGAAATCCGCGGACTGTCCGTTCTTTTGTTCACAATGGAGGGGAGTGGATATTAACTTACACAGTCTGGTATGTTAGGCAGCTGAAGTTGTTGGTGCTGAGGCAGAATAGAAAGTTTGTGGATGGAGAAGCCAGGAAGGGACGGAGATTGGTCTGGAACCAGTTGCTGATGACATCCTGACTCTGTAGTTGTGCCTGGCTGAAGTTGGCCAGTCGCACTTCTCCCAGAGCCTCAAGAGCTGTAGCCAAGGATGGACTGCTGTTGTTGGGGGCCTAGAATTAGAGGAAATCAAGTTGACATTGAATCCATGCAGGATTAAAATCCGTTTTACAAAACTGGGGGAGTGGACTTACCGTGGTGGCAAAATTTTCAAGAGCCTGCTCCAGAACAGCAGAAGCTTTCTGGAAGAAAAGTTTCCAGACCTCTACTGGGTATGTGCTTTGGCTTTCCAGAGAGCAATTCAACAGTGATGCCAAGTGTCCGCTTGTGAGGTCCAATGCCTTGGTGGAGGGGGGGGGGGAGAATTATTCAAAACAAAAGGAAAATATAAACCTGTCAGATATTCTACAGCTTTGCCTCAGGTTTGCGATGTAGCAAATGGCCAGTTGTTTTAAAGGATTCACAGGATTACTTCCAACAGACCTACCGTGGCACAGGCAAGCTCAGTGATGGTAAAACTGCACAGAGCTGTAGTGGAATTGTCAGCCGCCAGTCTCTGCTGGACTTGTGATCTGAAGAAAAGAAAAAGAAAAGAAACCCAATGTCATCTCGGTTGCACTGTGTAAGTGTACTGGCAATATCAGAAGCGGGTGAAAGTGTGATAAACCCACCCATTGATTGCATCGCAGATCAGGTCCTCTGTGAAAAGATAACATTTGGCTTTTAGATATTGGCACTTGAAAGTGATAATTATAGTGGAAAGAAATGATATCTAGCAGGCTTACCATCAACAGGTGTCTTCTTGCACTGGAGACAAATGCAAAGAAAATGCGTTAGCCTAGCAGATGAGGCTATGTCTTGCATAATGCCGTAAATCGATGGCATTTCTAAAGTTTGCATGTCACACTGGCGTCTTGTAAACTTTCATGAAACAATGTTTTATCTGTGCAATATGTATAGAAAAGAGCTTACCTTGAAAGAATCTGGCACTGAGCAACCTGTTTGAGAAAACAAAAAAAGGCATTTATATATTGTGTCTGTGATAATCTGAGGCTGTTGTGACAATACTTATCAGGCAAATCATGTTTGACACCTACGTGGGAATGCATTTTGGAGTGAAGCCACGCTTGATCTGACACCCATGGAAAGGTCCAGTGGCAGGAATGTCAAGCTATCCTCAAGACCAGTGAGTCTAAAGAGAAGAAAGCAGGCATTTTTGTGACATTTGGGATGCAGTTTGACATCTTGCTGACTCAAATTTGAAATGTGTCTTACATGGCTGCATAGGATGCACAAGTGATGTTACTGGGGATCACCCATAAGCTGTAAGGCCGGATGCTTGCTATCACAGGAAGCAAGTAGACTTGGAACCACAGCTGAAAGCCTTCAGGCGCAAAGAACTCAAACTGAGGTGCAAGGCCTGTCAAGGTCACGTTCAAGATGGTGTCTCGTACTGTTGGATTTTTGATGATGGTGATGTTTTGCTGGAGGTAAAAGAATTGAAATTGCACTTAGGGATATTTAATCATTTTCAAATCTTGTTAAAACAATGGCAAGACTGATGGCAGGTCTTTGTTGTTGGGAAGAAATGTAAAGGCAAAAAAAAAAAATCAATGTGCCATTGTCTACAATTCAGGAAAAGACCGTAAGGCGCGACTGAAAGAGAAACTTGGCTTTTACAAAGATGGGTCAAGTCTTTATTGAGAAGGACGTTACCCTTTGCCAGCCAGCACTGTATGTAAAGTAGAGATCAAGTTTGTGTTAAACAGTCACCTGTTGGTTGATGTTTGTAAATGCTTGGAAAAACTGAGTGAGCTGCGCTTCATCGCCAGACTGCGTTAAGTTTGTGAGGACCACCCTTACAAGGTCGGCATCTTCCAGAGCACCACTGTCAGGATCCAGTATCAACTCAGCCTTCTGTTGTGGGGAAAGGATGGCCACAACTGCCTCCTGATGATGAAATGAAAGTTGATGGATGAGGTTTCTCTCTGAATGAAATTCTGGATGTTGTGCTGCTTTGCCCTGGAATGACTAGGAGCAAAACTTTGGACTTACCCCAGAGATGTTAAAGGCTTTGAGTTCAGAGTATGTTGTAAACTGAGAAAATGGACCCAAGTTTATTTCAACCCAGTCGGCATCAATCAGGATGTCCTGCCTGCAAACTGAAGCATGAACAAGAAGGTTAGAATACATGCGACCTGGCACCCAGTTTCTTTCCATTTCTCAAACAAGAGGCAATTCCGTTATCTGTCCATCAAGTCATTGCTTTTTGTAGTCTTATTTTTCTTTGTTTTTAAATCCAAACACTCAAGGCAGTAGCAGGTGACAAGCTTCATGACATTAGGCCTACCTGGTGTATTAATGACACTGGAAAACATTCTCAGGTAGCCCAGCAACACGTCAGTGATTCCTTGAAGTCTCTGCATTGGTATGGCAGTGACAACTTTGGCCAGCCCGCTCACACTGCAAAGATTGGGACAAACGTTTCTTATATAATTCCTCAAACGTACATTGTATTTTGCTGCACTAAATTGTTTCTTCTTTTCAGAAAAGTTTACTCACACAACATGGTAGTTTGTGCAGTTTATTTGTGAGGTTGCAATGTTGAGCATCTCTGGAGTGAAACTTGCCAGAATGGAAACCAGTTTGATATGGAACCAAGCATAAAAGTCATCTTTGTTGAAGGCCTGGAATTGGGGACTGATGATGACGAAAGTCCTGTTCATGATACGATCTCTCACCACAGGAGTGAAGTCTGGGACCTGCCAGGTGACAAAAAGGAAGACTCAACCATCACACACTTTTCATGCGGCCATTACATTTGAAGGGATGTTTTAGAAAGCAGTATTGAATGAGGTGATGAAAATAAATTCCCAATAAAGACATAAAGCTTTCGATACCCGTCTGGGTAGCTGGAATGGCAAGCTGCAAGTCTCGGAATGTTGTTTTAGCTGAATTGAAAAGTGTTGCTCACCCGTTGATTTGCGTTCAGCTGTGTGAGGAATTCATCCACATTTTCCAGTGCGTTGCCATCCTCGAGTCGGTCAAAGGCACGATCGATTAGACCCGTATCATTCAATGACCCTGAGCTCAGTAATACCTGCGCCACCTGATTGGGAGCCAGTTCTGACAAGATTTCGATCTACGCCAACAAAAGAAATCAACAGGAAATGAGTAGGACTTGATGCCAAGAACTTAGTGCAACAGATTGTTTATTGGAAGAACGAGTGAAAAACTGCAGCATGCACTCACACTTGAGAAGCTTGGATTGAGGTCAAACAATTCCTGTAGGGTTGCAAAACCAGAGAAGGTGCCAAGATTGACTTGCAGCCAGGATTGACCACCACTGACAGATGAGACACAGCCAGGATCTTCATAAAACAAGAAAGCACATATATTGGTTAGATCTCAATGCCATATGATATAACCAAATGTAGCCTGAGAACATGCTTTCACCTGATGAATCATTTCTTGACAGGAATGGCTTGATGAAATGGGTGAAAACCGCTTGCTGTGTGTCGCTGTCCATGAAGGAACTTTGGTTGCCGAATGCCCTGATTCTAAAATATAAGCAAAGATCTTTGATGTGAAGAAATCCGCGGACTGTCCGTTCTTTTGTTCACAATGGAGGGGAGTGGATATTAACTTACACAGTCTGGTATGTTAGGCAGCTGAAGTTGTTGGTGCTGAGGCAGAATAGAAAGTTTGTGGATGGAGAAGCCAGGAAGGGACGGAGATTGGTCTGGAACCAGTTGCTGATGACATCCTGACTCTGTAGTTGTGCCTGGCTGAAGTTGGCCAGTCGCACTTCTCCCAGAGCCTCAAGAGCTGTAGCCAAGGATGGACTGCTGTTGTTGGGGGCCTAGAATTAGAGAAAATCAAGTTGACATTGAATCCATGCAGGATTAAAATCCGTTTTACAAAACTGGGGGAGTGGACTTACCGTGGTGGCAAAATTTTCAAGAGCCTGCTCCAGAACAGCAGAAGCTTTCTGGAAGAAAAGTTTCCAGACCTCTACTGGGTATGTGCTTTGGCTTTCCAGAGAGCAATTCAACAGTGATGCCAAGTGTCCGCTTGTGAGGTCCAATGCCTTGGTGGAGGGGGGGGGGGGGGGGGGGGGGGGGGAGAATTATTCAAAACAAAAGGAAAATATAAACCTGTCAGATATTCTACAGCTTTGCCTCAGGTTTGCGATGTAGCAAATGGCCAGTTGTTTTAAAGGATTCACAGGATTACTTCCAACAGACCTACCGTGGCACAGGCAAGCTCAGTGATGGTAAAACTGCACAGAGCTGTAGTGGAATTGTCAGCCGCCAGTCTCTGCTGGACTTGTGATCTGAAGAAAAGAAAAAGAAAAGAAACCCAATGTCATCTCGGTTGCACTGTGTAAGTGTACTGGCAATATCAGAAGCGGGTGAAAGTGTGATAAACCCACCCATTGATTGCATCGCAGATCAGGTCCTCTGTGAAAAGATAACATTTGGCTTTTAGATATTGGCACTTGAAAGTGATAATTATAGTGGAAAGAAATGATATCTAGCAGGCTTACCATCAACAGGTGTCTTCTTGCACTGGAGACAAATGCAAAGAAAATGCGTTAGCCTAGCAGATGAGGCTATGTCTTGCATAATGCCGTAAATCGATGGCATTTCTAAAGTTTGCATGTCACACTGGCGTCTTGTAAACTTTCATGAAACAATGTTTTATCTGTGCAATATGTATAGAAAAGAGCTTACCTTGAAAGAATCTGGCACTGAGCAACCTGTTTGAGAAAACAAAAAAAGGCATTTATATATTGTGTCTGTGATAATCTGAGGCTGTTGTGACAATACTTATCAGGCAAATCATGTTTGACACCTACGTGGGAATGCATTTTGGAGTGAAGCCACGCTTGATCTGACACCCATGGAAAGGTCCAGTGGCAGGAATGTCAAGCTATCCTCAAGACCAGTGAGTCTAAAGAGAAGAAAGCAGGCATTTTTGTGACATTTGGGATGCAGTTTGACATCTTGCTGACTCAAATTTGAAATGTGTCTTACATGGCTGCATAGGATGCACAAGTGATGTTACTGGGGATCACCCATAAGCTGTAAGGCCGGATGCTTGCTATCACAGGAAGCAAGTAGACTTGGAACCACAGCTGAAAGCCTTCAGGCGCAAAGAACTCAAACTGAGGTGCAAGGCCTGTCAAGGTCACGTTCAAGATGGTGTCTCGTACTGTTGGATTTTTGATGATGGTGATGTTTTGCTGGAGGTAAAAGAATTGAAATTGCACTTAGGGATATTTAATCATTTTCAAATCTTGTTAAAACAATGGCAAGACTGATGGCAGGTCTTTGTTGTTGGGAAGAAATGTAAAGGCAAAAAAAAAAAATCAATGTGCCATTGTCTACAATTCAGGAAAAGACCGTAAGGCGCGACTGAAAGAGAAACTTGGCTTTTACAAAGATGGGTCAAGTCTTTATTGAGAAGGACGTTACCCTTTGCCAGCCAGCACTGTATGTAAAGTAGAGATCAAGTTTGTGTTAAACAGTCACCTGTTGGTTGATGTTTGCAAATGCTTGGAAAAACTGAGTGAGCTGCGCTTCATCGCCAGACTGCGTTAAGTTTGTGAGGACCACCCTTACAAGGTCGGCATCTTCCAGAGCACCACTGTCAGGATCCAGTATCAACTCAGCCTTCTGTTGTGGGGAAAGGACGGCCACAACTGCCTCCTGATGATGAAATGAAAGTTGATGGATGAGGTCTCTCTCTGAATGAAATTCTGGATGTTGTGCTGCTTTGCCCTGGAATGACTAGGAGCAAAACTTTGGACTTACCCCAGAGATGTTAAAGGCTTTGAGTTCAGAGTATGTTGTAAACTGAGAAAATGGACCCAAGTTTATTTCAACCCAGTCGGCATCAATCAGGATGTCCTGCCTGCAAACTGAAGCATGAACAAGAAGGTTAGAATACATGCGACCTGGCACCCAGTTTCTTTCCATTTCTCAAACAAGAGGCAATTCCGTTATCTGTCCATCAAGTCATTGCTTTTTGTAGTCTTATTTTTCTTTGTTTTTAAATCCAAACACTCAAGGCAGTAGCAGGTGACAAGCTTCATGACATTAGGCTTACCTGGTGTATTAATGACACTGGAAAACATTCTCAGGTAGCCCAGCAACACGTCAGTGATTCCTTGAAGTCTCTGCATTGGTATGGCAGTGAAAACTTTGGCCAGCCCGCTCACACTGCAAAGATTGGGACAAACGTTTCTTATATAATTCCTCAAACGTACATTGTATTTTGCTGCACTAAATTGTTTCTTCTTTTCAGAAAAGTTTACTCACACAACATGGTAGTTTGTGCAGTTTATTTGTGAGGTTGCAATGTTGAGCATCTCTGGAGTGAAACTTGCCAGAATGGAAACCAGTTTGATATGGAACCAAGCATAAAAGTCATCTTTGTTGAAGGCCTGGAATTGGGGACTGATGATGACGAAAGTCCTGTTCATGATACGATCTCTCACCACAGGAGTGAAGTCTGGGACCTGCCAGGTGACAAAAAGGAAGACTCAACCATCACACACTTTTCATGCGGCCATTACATTTGAAGGGATGTTTTAGAAAGCAGTATTGAATGAGGTGATGAAAATAAATTCCCAATAAAGACATAAAGCTTTCGATACCCGTCTGGGTAGCTGGAATGGCAAGCTGCAAGTCTCGGAATGTTGTTTTAGCTGAATTGAAAAGTGTTGCTCACCCGTTGATTTGCGTTCAGCTGTGTGAGGAATTCATCCACATTTTCCAGTGCGTTGCCATCCTCGAGTCGGTCAAAGGCACGATCGATTAGACCCGTATCATTCAATGACCCTGAGCTCAGTAATACCTGCGCCACCTGATTGGGAGCCAGTTCTGACAAGATTTCGATCTACGCCAACAAAAGAAATCAACAGGAAATGAGTAGGACTTGATGCCAAGAACTTAGTGCAACAGATTGTTTATTGGAAGAACGAGTGAAAAACTGCAGCATGCACTCACACTTGAGAAGCTTGGATTGAGGTCAAACAATTCCTGTAGGGTTGCAAAACCAGAGAAGGTGCCAAGATTGACTTGCAGCCAGGATTGACCACCACTGACAGATGAGACACAGCCAGGATCTTCATAAAACAAGAAAGCACATATATTGGTTAGATCTCAATGCCATATGATATAACCAAATGTAGCCTGAGAACATGCTTTCACCTGATGAATCATTTCTTGACAGGAATGGCTTGATGAAATGGGTGAAAACCGCTTGCTGTGTGTCGCTGTCCATGAAGGAACTTTGGTTGCCGAATGCCCTGATTCTAAAATATAAGCAAAGATCTTTGATGTGAAGAAATCCGCGGACTGTCCGTTCTTTTGTTCACAATGGAGGGGAGTGGATATTAACTTACACAGTCTGGTATGTTAGGCAGCTGAAGTTGTTGGTGCTGAGGCAGAATAGAAAGTTTGTGGATGGAGAAGCCAGGAAGGGACGGAGATTGGTCTGGAACCAGTTGCTGATGACATCCTGACTCTGTAGTTGTGCCTGGCTGAAGTTGGCCAGTCGCACTTCTCCCAGAGCCTCAAGAGCTGTAGCCAAGGATGGACTGCTGTTGTTGGGGGCCTAGAATTAGAGGAAATCAAGTTGACATTGAATCCATGCAGGATTAAAATCCATTTTACAAAACTGGGGGAGTGGACTTACCGTGGTGGCAAAATTTTCAAGAGCCTGCTCCAGAACAGCAGAAGCTTTCTGGAAGAAAAGTTTCCAGACCTCTACTGGGTATGTGCTTTGGCTTTCCAGAGAGCAATTCAACAGTGATGCCAAGTGTCCGCTTGTGAGGTCCAATGCCTTGGTGGAGGGGGGGGGGGGGGGGGGGGGATTATTCAAAACAAAAGGAAAATATAAACCTGTCAGATATTCTACAGCTTTGCCTCAGGTTTGCGATGTAGCAAATGGCCAGTTGTTTTAAAGGATTCACAGGATTACTTCCAACAGACCTACCGTGGCACAGGCAAGCTCAGTGATGGTAAAACTGCACAGAGCTGTAGTGGAATTGTCAGCCGCCAGTCTCTGCTGGACTTGTGATCTGAAGAAAAGAAAAAGAAAAGAAACCCAATGTCATCTCGGTTGCACTGTGTAAGTGTACTGGCAATATCAGAAGCGGGTGAAAGTGTGATAAACCCACCCATTGATTGCATCGCAGATCAGGTCCTCTGTGAAAAGATAACATTTGGCTTTTAGATATTGGCACTTGAAAGTGATAATTATAGTGGAAAGAAATGATATCTAGCAGGCTTACCATCAACAGGTGTCTTCTTGCACTGGAGACAAATGCAAAGAAAATGCGTTAGCCTAGCAGATGAGGCTATGTCTTGCATAATGCCGTAAATCGATGGCATTTCTAAAGTTTGCATGTCACACTGGCGTCTTGTAAACTTTCATGAAACAATGTTTTATCTGTGCAATATGTATAGAAAAGAGCTTACCTTGAAAGAATCTGGCACTGAGCAACCTGTTTGAGAAAACAAAAAAAGGCATTTATATATTGTGTCTGTGATAATCTGAGGCTGTTGTGACAATACTTATCAGGCAAATCATGTTTGACACCTACGTGGGAATGCATTTTGGAGTGAAGCCACGCTTGATCTGACACCCATGGAAAGGTCCAGTGGCAGGAATGTCAAGCTATCCTCAAGACCAGTGAGTCTAAAGAGAAGAAAGCAGGCATTTTTGTGACATTTGGGATGCAGTTTGACATCTTGCTGACTCAAATTTGAAATGTGTCTTACATGGCTGCATAGGATGCACAAGTGATGTTACTGGGGATCACCCATAAGCTGTAAGGCCGGATGCTTGCTATCACAGGAAGCAAGTAGACTTGGAACCACAGCTGAAAGCCTTCAGGCGCAAAGAACTCAAACTGAGGTGCAAGGCCTGTCAAGGTCACGTTCAAGATGGTGTCTCGTACTGTTGGATTTTTGATGATGGTGATGTTTTGCTGGAGGTAAAAGAATTGAAATTGCACTTAGGGATATTTAATCATTTTCAAATCTTGTTAAAACAATGGCAAGACTGATGGCAGGTCTTTGTTGTTGGGAAGAAATGTAAAGGCAAAAAAAAAAAAAAATCAATGTGCCATTGTCTACAATTCAGGAAAAGACCGTAAGGCGCGACTGAAAGAGAAACTTGGCTTTTACAAAGATGGGTCAAGTCTTTATTGAGAAGGACGTTACCCTTTGCCAGCCAGCACTGTATGTAAAGTAGAGATCAAGTTTGTGTTAAACAGTCACCTGTTGGTTGATGTTTGCAAATGCTTGGAAAAACTGAGTGAGCTGCGCTTCATCGCCAGACTGCGTTAAGTTTGTGAGGACCACCCTTACAAGGTCGGCATCTTCCAGAGCACCACTGTCAGGATCCAGTATCAACTCAGCCTTCTGTTGTGGGGAAAGGACGGCCACAACTGCCTCCTGATGATGAAATGAAAGTTGATGGATGAGGTCTCTCTCTGAATGAAATTCTGGATGTTGTGCTGCTTTGCCCTGGAATGACTAGGAGCAAAACTTTGGACTTACCCCAGAGATGTTAAAGGCTTTGAGTTCAGAGTATGTTGTAAACTGAGAAAATGGACCCAAGTTTATTTCAACCCAGTCGGCATCAATCAGGATGTCCTGCCTGCAAACTGAAGCATGAACAAGAAGGTTAGAATACATGCGACCTGGCACCCAGTTTCTTTCCATTTCTCAAACAAGAGGCAATTCCGTTATCTGTCCATCAAGTCATTGCTTTTTGTAGTCTTATTTTTCTTTGTTTTTAAATCCAAACACTCAAGGCAGTAGCAGGTGACAAGCTTCATGACATTAGGCCTACCTGGTGTATTAATGACACTGGAAAACATTCTCAGGTAGCCCAGCAACACGTCAGTGATTCCTTGAAGTCTCTGCATTGGTATGGCAGTGAAAACTTTGGCCAGCCCGCTCACACTGCAAAGATTGGGACAAACGTTTCTTATATAATTCCTCAAACGTACATTGTATTTTGCTGCACTAAATTGTTTCTTCTTTTCAGAAAAGTTTACTCACACAACATGGTAGTTTGTGCAGTTTATTTGTGAGGTTGCAATGTTGAGCATCTCTGGAGTGAAACTTGCCAGAATGGAAACCAGTTTGATATGGAACCAAGCATAAAAGTCATCTTTGTTGAAGGCCTGGAATTGGGGACTGATGATGACGAAAGTCCTGTTCATGATACGATCTCTCACCACAGGAGTGAAGTCTGGGACCTGCCAGGTGACAAAAAGGAAGACTCAACCATCACACACTTTTCATGCGGCCATTACATTTGAAGGGATGTTTTAGAAAGCAGTATTGAATGAGGTGATGAAAATAAATTCCCAATAAAGACATAAAGCTTTCGATACCCGTCTGGGTAGCTGGAATGGCAAGCTGCAAGTCTCGGAATGTTGTTTTAGCTGAATTGAAAAGTGTTGCTCACCCGTTCATTTGCGTTCAGCTGTGTGAGGAATTCATCCACATTTTCCAGTGCGTTGCCATCCTCGAGTCGGTCAAAGGCACGATCGATTAGACCCGTATCATTCAATGACCCTGAGCTCAGTAATACCTGCGCCACCTGATTGGGAGCCAGTTCTGACAAGATTTCGATCTACGCCAACAAAAGAAATCAACAGGAAATGAGTAGGACTTGATGCCAAGAACTTAGTGCAACAGATTGTTTATTGGAAGAACGAGTGAAAAACTGCAGCATGCACTCACACTTGAGAAGCTTGGATTGAGGTCAAACAATTCCTGTAGGGTTGCAAAACCAGAGAAGGTGCCAAGATTGACTTGCAGCCAGGATTGACCACCACTGACAGATGAGACACAGCCAGGATCTTCATAAAACAAGAAAGCACATATATTGGTTAGATCTCAATGCCATATGATATAACCAAATGTAGCCTGAGAACATGCTTTCACCTGATGAATCATTTCTTGACAGGAATGGCTTGATGAAATGGGTGAAAACCGCTTGCTGTGTGTCGCTGTCCATGAAGGAACTTTGGTTGCCGAATGCCCTGATTCTAAAATATAAGCAAAGATCTTTGATGTGAAGAAATCCGCGGACTGTCCGTTCTTTTGTTCACAATGGAGGGGAGTGGATATTAACTTACACAGTCTGGTATGTTAGGCAGCTGAAGTTGTTGGTGCTGAGGCAGAATAGAAAGTTTGTGGATGGAGAAGCCAGGAAGGGACGGAGATTGGTCTGGAACCAGTTGCTGATGACATCCTGACTCTGTAGTTGTGCCTGGCTGAAGTTGGCCAGTCGCACTTCTCCCAGAGCCTCAAGAGCTGTAGCCAAGGATGGACTGCTGTTGTTGGGGGCCTAGAATTAGAGGAAATCAAGTTGACATTGAATCCATGCAGGATTAAAATCCGTTTTACAAAACTGGGGGAGTGGACTTACCGTGGTGGCAAAATTTTCAAGAGCCTGCTCCAGAACAGCAGAAGCTTTCTGGAAGAAAAGTTTCCAGACCTCTACTGGGTATGTGCTTTGGCTTTCCAGAGAGCAATTCAACAGTGATGCCAAGTGTCCGCTTGTGAGGTCCAATGCCTTGGTGGAGGGGGGGGGGGAGAATTATTCAAAACAAAAGGAAAATATAAACCTGTCAGATATTCTACAGCTTTGCCTCAGGTTTGCGATGTAGCAAATGGCCAGTTGTTTTAAAGGATTCACAGGATTACTTCCAACAGACCTACCGTGGCACAGGCAAGCTCAGTGATGGTAAAACTGCACAGAGCTGTAGTGGAATTGTCAGCCGCCAGTCTCTGCTGGACTTGTGATCTGAAGAAAAGAAAAAGAAAAGAAACCCAATGTCATCTCGGTTGCACTGTGTAAGTGTACTGGCAATATCAGAAGCGGGTGAAAGTGTGATAAACCCACCCATTGATTGCATCGCAGATCAGGTCCTCTGTGAAAAGATAACATTTGGCTTTTAGATATTGGCACTTGAAAGTGATAATTATAGTGGAAAGAAATGATATCTAGCAGGCTTACCATCAACAGGTGTCTTCTTGCACTGGAGACAAATGCAAAGAAAATGCGTTAGCCTAGCAGATGAGGCTATGTCTTGCATAATGCCGTAAATCGATGGCATTTCTAAAGTTTGCATGTCACACTGGCGTCTTGTAAACTTTCATGAAACAATGTTTTATCTGTGCAATATGTATAGAAAAGAGCTTACCTTGAAAGAATCTGGCACTGAGCAACCTGTTTGAGAAAACAAAAAAAGGCATTTATATATTGTGTCTGTGATAATCTGAGGCTGTTGTGACAATACTTATCAGGCAAATCATGTTTGACACCTACGTGGGAATGCATTTTGGAGTGAAGCCACGCTTGATCTGACACCCATGGAAAGGTCCAGTGGCAGGAATGTCAAGCTATCCTCAAGACCAGTGAGTCTAAAGAGAAGAAAGCAGGCATTTTTGTGACATTTGGGATGCAGTTTGACATCTTGCTGACTCAAATTTGAAATGTGTCTTACATGGCTGCATAGGATGCACAAGTGATGTTACTGGGGATCACCCATAAGCTGTAAGGCCGGATGCTTGCTATCACAGGAAGCAAGTAGACTTGGAACCACAGCTGAAAGCCTTCAGGCGCAAAGAACTCAAACTGAGGTGCAAGGCCTGTCAAGGTCACGTTCAAGATGGTGTCTCGTACTGTTGGATTTTTGATGATGGTGATGTTTTGCTGGAGGTAAAAGAATTGAAATTGCACTTAGGGATATTTAATCATTTTCAAATCTTGTTAAAACAATGGCAAGACTGATGGCAGGTCTTTGTTGTTGGGAAGAAATGTAAAGGCAAAAAAAAAAAATCAATGTGCCATTGTCTACAATTCAGGAAAAGACCGTAAGGCGCGACTGAAAGAGAAACTTGGCTTTTACAAAGATGGGTCAAGTCTTTATTGAGAAGGACGTTACCCTTTGCCAGCCAGCACTGTATGTAAAGTAGAGATCAAGTTTGTGTTAAACAGTCACCTGTTGGTTGATGTTTGTAAATGCTTGGAAAAACTGAGTGAGCTGCGCTTCATCGCCAGACTGCGTTAAGTTTGTGAGGACCACCCTTACAAGGTCGGCATCTTCCAGAGCACCACTGTCAGGATCCAGTATCAACTCAGCCTTCTGTTGTGGGGAAAGGATGGCCACAACTGCCTCCTGATGATGAAATGAAAGTTGATGGATGAGGTTTCTCTCTGAATGAAATTCTGGATGTTGTGCTGCTTTGCCCTGGAATGACTAGGAGCAAAACTTTGGACTTACCCCAGAGATGTTAAAGGCTTTGAGTTCAGAGTATGTTGTAAACTGAGAAAATGGACCCAAGTTTATTTCAACCCAGTCGGCATCAATCAGGATGTCCTGCCTGCAAACTGAAGCATGAACAAGAAGGTTAGAATACATGCGACCTGGCACCCAGTTTCTTTCCATTTCTCAAACAAGAGGCAATTCCGTTATCTGTCCATCAAGTCATTGCTTTTTGTAGTCTTATTTTTCTTTGTTTTTAAATCCAAACACTCAAGGCAGTAGCAGGTGACAAGCTTCATGACATTAGGCCTACCTGGTGTATTAATGACACTGGAAAACATTCTCAGGTAGCCCAGCAACACGTCAGTGATTCCTTGAAGTCTCTGCATTGGTATGGCAGTAAAAACTTTGGCCAGCCCGCTCACACTGCAAAGATTGGGACAAACGTTTCTTATATAATTCCTCAAACGTACATTGTATTTTGCTGCACTAAATTGTTTCTTCTTTTCAGAAAAGTTTACTCACACAACATGGTAGTTTGTGCAGTTTATTTGTGAGGTTGCAATGTTGAGCATCTCTGGAGTGAAACTTGCCAGAATGGAAACCAGTTTGATATGGAACCAAGCATAAAAGTCATCTTTGTTGAAGGCCTGGAATTGGGGACTGATGATGACGAAAGTCCTGTTCATGATACGATCTCTCACCACAGGAGTGAAGTCTGGGACCTGCCAGGTGACAAAAAGGAAGACTCAACCATCACACACTTTTCATGCGGCCATTACATTTGAAGGGATGTTTTAGAAAGCAGTATTGAATGAGGTGATGAAAATAAATTCCCAATAAAGACATAAAGCTTTCGATACCCGTCTGGGTAGCTGGAATGGCAAGCTGCAAGTCTCGGAATGTTGTTTTAGCTGAATTGAAAAGTGTTGCTCACCCGTTCATTTGCGTTCAGCTGTGTGAGGAATTCATCCACATTTTCCAGTGCGTTGCCATCCTCGAGTCGGTCAAAGGCACGATCGATTAGACCCGTATCATTCAATGACCCTGAGCTCAGTAATACCTGCGCCACCTGATTGGGAGCCAGTTCTGACAAGATTTCGATCTACGCCAACAAAAGAAATCAACAGGAAATGAGTAGGACTTGATGCCAAGAACTTAGTGCAACAGATTGTTTATTGGAAGAACGAGTGAAAAACTGCAGCATGCACTCACACTTGAGAAGCTTGGATTGAGGTCAAACAATTCCTGTAGGGTTGCAAAACCAGAGAAGGTGCCAAGATTGACTTGCAGCCAGGATTGACCACCACTGACAGATGAGACACAGCCAGGATCTTCATAAAACAAGAAAGCACATATATTGGTTAGATCTCAATGCCATATGATATAACCAAATGTAGCCTGAGAACATGCTTTCACCTGATGAATCATTTCTTGACAGGAATGGCTTGATGAAATGGGTGAAAACCGCTTGCTGTGTGTCGCTGTCCATGAAGGAACTTTGGTTGCCGAATGCCCTGATTCTAAAATATAAGCAAAGATCTTTGATGTGAAGAAATCCGCGGACTGTCCGTTCTTTTGTTCACAATGGAGGGGAGTGGATATTAACTTACACAGTCTGGTATGTTAGGCAGCTGAAGTTGTTGGTGCTGAGGCAGAATAGAAAGTTTGTGGATGGAGAAGCCAGGAAGGGACGGAGATTGGTCTGGAACCAGTTGCTGATGACATCCTGACTCTGTAGTTGTGCCTGGCTGAAGTTGGCCAGTCGCACTTCTCCCAGAGCCTCAAGAGCTGTAGCCAAGGATGGACTGCTGTTGTTGGGGGCCTAGAATTAGAGAAAATCAA
Source organism: Telmatherina bonti (assembly GCF_933228915.1). NCBI lineage: Eukaryota > Metazoa > Chordata > Actinopteri > Atheriniformes > Telmatherinidae > Telmatherina > Telmatherina bonti. The sequence continues at coordinate 11,214,975 of NC_136631.1, forward strand.
GTTGACATTGAATCCATGCAGGATTAAAATCCGTTTTACAAAACTGGGGGAGTGGACTTACCGTGGTGGCAAAATTTTCAAGAGCCTGCTCCAGAACAGCAGAAGCTTTCTGGAAGAAAAGTTTCCAGACCTCTACTGGGTATGTGCTTTGGCTTTCCAGAGAGCAATTCAACAGTGATGCCAAGTGTCCGCTTGTGAGGTCCAATGCCTTGGTGGAGGGGGGGGGGGGGGGGGGGGGGGGAGAGAATTATTCAAAACAAAAGGAAAATATAAACCTGTCAGATATTCTACAGCTTTGCCTCAGGTTTGCGATGTAGCAAATGGCCAGTTGTTTTAAAGGATTCACAGGATTACTTCCAACAGACCTACCGTGGCACAGGCAAGCTCAGTGATGGTAAAACTGCACAGAGCTGTAGTGGAATTGTCAGCCGCCAGTCTCTGCTGGACTTGTGATCTGAAGAAAAGAAAAAGAAAAGAAACCCAATGTCATCTCGGTTGCACTGTGTAAGTGTACTGGCAATATCAGAAGCGGGTGAAAGTGTGATAAACCCACCCATTGATTGCATCGCAGATCAGGTCCTCTGTGAAAAGATAACATTTGGCTTTTAGATATTGGCACTTGAAAGTGATAATTATAGTGGAAAGAAATTATATCTAGCAGGCTTACCATCAACAGGTGTCTTCTTGCACTGGAGACAAATGCAAAGAAAATGCGTTAGCCTAGCAGATGAGGCTATGTCTTGCATAATGCCGTAAATCGATGGCATTTCTAAAGTTTGCATGTCACACTGGCGTCTTGTAAACTTTCATGAAACAATGTTTTATCTGTGCAATATGTATAGAAAAGAGCTTACCTTGAAAGAATCTGGCACTGAGCAACCTGTTTGAGAAAACAAAAAAAGGCATTTATATATTGTGTCTGTGATAATCTGAGGCTGTTGTGACAATACTTATCAGGCAAATCATGTTTGACACCTACGTGGGAATGCATTTTGGAGTGAAGCCACGCTTGATCTGACACCCATGGAAAGGTCCAGTGGCAGGAATGTCAAGCTATCCTCAAGACCAGTGAGTCTAAAGAGAAGAAAGCAGGCATTTTTGTGACATTTGGGATGCAGTTTGACATCTTGCTGACTCAAATTTGAAATGTGTCTTACATGGCTGCATAGGATGCACAAGTGATGTTACTGGGGATCACCCATAAGCTGTAAGGCCGGATGCTTGCTATCACAGGAAGCAAGTAGACTTGGAACCACAGCTGAAAGCCTTCAGGCGCAAAGAACTCAAACTGAGGTGCAAGGCCTGTCAAGGTCACGTTCAAGATGGTGTCTCGTACTGTTGGATTTTTGATGATGGTGATGTTTTGCTGGAGGTAAAAGAATTGAAATTGCACTTAGGGATATTTAATCATTTTCAAATCTTGTTAAAACAATGGCAAGACTGATGGCAGGTCTTTGTTGTTGGGAAGAAATGTAAAGGCAAAAAAAAAAAATCAATGTGCCATTGTCTACAATTCAGGAAAAGACCGTAAGGCGCGACTGAAAGAGAAACTTGGCTTTTACAAAGATGGGTCAAGTCTTTATTGAGAAGGACGTTACCCTTTGCCAGCCAGCACTGTATGTAAAGTAGAGATCAAGTTTGTGTTAAACAGTCACCTGTTGGTTGATGTTTGCAAATGCTTGGAAAAACTGAGTGAGCTGCGCTTCATCGCCAGACTGCGTTAAGTTTGTGAGGACCACCCTTACAAGGTCGGCATCTTCCAGAGCACCACTGTCAGGATCCAGTATCAACTCAGCCTTCTGTTGTGGGGAAAGGACGGCCACAACTGCCTCCTGATGATGAAATGAAAGTTGATGGATGAGGTCTCTCTCTGAATGAAATTCTGGATGTTGTGCTGCTTTGCCCTGGAATGACTAGGAGCAAAACTTTGGACTTACCCCAGAGATGTTAAAGGCTTTGAGTTCAGAGTATGTTGTAAACTGAGAAAATGGACCCAAGTTTATTTCAACCCAGTCGGCATCAATCAGGATGTCCTGCCTGCAAACTGAAGCATGAACAAGAAGGTTAGAATACATGCGACCTGGCACCCAGTTTCTTTCCATTTCTCAAACAAGAGGCAATTCCGTTATCTGTCCATCAAGTCATTGCTTTTTGTAGTCTTATTTTTCTTTGTTTTTAAATCCAAACACTCAAGGCAGTAGCAGGTGACAAGCTTCATGACATTAGGCTTACCTGGTGTATTAATGACACTGGAAAACATTCTCAGGTAGCCCAGCAACACGTCAGTGATTCCTTGAAGTCTCTGCATTGGTATGGCAGTGAAAACTTTGGCCAGCCCGCTCACACTGCAAAGATTGGGACAAACGTTTCTTATATAATTCCTCAAACGTACATTGTATTTTGCTGCACTAAATTGTTTCTTCTTTTCAGAAAAGTTTACTCACACAACATGGTAGTTTGTGCAGTTTATTTGTGAGGTTGCAATGTTGAGCATCTCTGGAGTGAAACTTGCCAGAATGGAAACCAGTTTGATATGGAACCAAGCATAAAAGTCATCTTTGTTGAAGGCCTGGAATTGGGGACTGATGATGACGAAAGTCCTGTTCATGATACGATCTCTCACCACAGGAGTGAAGTCTGGGACCTGCCAGGTGACAAAAAGGAAGACTCAACCATCACACACTTTTCATGCGGCCATTACATTTGAAGGGATGTTTTAGAAAGCAGTATTGAATGAGGTGATGAAAATAAATTCCCAATAAAGACATAAAGCTTTCGATACCCGTCTGGGTAGCTGGAATGGCAAGCTGCAAGTCTCGGAATGTTGTTTTAGCTGAATTGAAAAGTGTTGCTCACCCGTTCATTTGCGTTCAGCTGTGTGAGGAATTCATCCACATTTTCCAGTGCGTTGCCATCCTCGAGTCGGTCAAAGGCACGATCGATTAGACCCGTATCATTCAATGACCCTGAGCTCAGTAATACCTGCGCCACCTGATTGGGAGCCAGTTCTGACAAGATTTCGATCTACGCCAACAAAAGAAATCAACAGGAAATGAGTAGGACTTGATGCCAAGAACTTAGTGCAACAGATTGTTTATTGGAAGAACGAGTGAAAAACTGCAGCATGCACTCACACTTGAGAAGCTTGGATTGAGGTCAAACAATTCCTGTAGGGTTGCAAAACCAGAGAAGGTGCCAAGATTGACTTGCAGCCAGGATTGACCACCACTGACAGATGAGACACAGCCAGGATCTTCATAAAACAAGAAAGCACATATATTGGTTAGATCTCAATGCCATATGATATAACCAAATGTAGCCTGAGAACATGCTTTCACCTGATGAATCATTTCTTGACAGGAATGGCTTGATGAAATGGGTGAAAACCGCTTGCTGTGTGTCGCTGTCCATGAAGGAACTTTGGTTGCTGAATGCCCTGATTCTAAAATATAAGCAAAGATCTTTGATGTGAAGAAATCCGCGGACTGTCCGTTCTTTTGTTCACAATGGAGGGGAGTGGATATTAACTTACACAGTCTGGTATGTTAGGCAGCTGAAGTTGTTGGTGCTGAGGCAGAATAGAAAGTTTGTGGATGGAGAAGCCAGGAAGGGACGGAGATTGGTCTGGAACCAGTTGCTGATGACATCCTGACTCTGTAGTTGTGCCTGGCTGAAGTTGGCCAGTCGCACTTCTCCCAGAGCCTCAAGAGCTGTAGCCAAGGATGGACTGCTGTTGTTGGGGGCCTAGAATTAGAGGAAATCAAGTTGACATTGAATCCATGCAGGATTAAAATCCGTTTTACAAAACTGGGGGAGTGGACTTACCGTGGTGGCAAAATTTTCAAGAGCCTGCTCCAGAACAGCAGAAGCTTTCTGGAAGAAAAGTTTCCAGACCTCTACTGGGTATGTGCTTTGGCTTTCCAGAGAGCAATTCAACAGTGATGCCAAGTGTCCGCTTGTGAGGTCCAATGCCTTGGTGGAGGGGGGGGGGGGAGAATTATTCAAAACAAAAGGAAAATATAAACCTGTCAGATATTCTACAGCTTTGCCTCAGGTTTGCGATGTAGCAAATGGCCAGTTGTTTTAAAGGATTCACAGGATTACTTCCAACAGACCTACCGTGGCACAGGCAAGCTCAGTGATGGTAAAACTGCACAGAGCTGTAGTGGAATTGTCAGCCGCCAGTCTCTGCTGGACTTGTGATCTGAAGAAAAGAAAAAGAAAAGAAACCCAATGTCATCTCGGTTGCACTGTGTAAGTGTACTGGCAATATCAGAAGCGGGTGAAAGTGTGATAAACCCACCCATTGATTGCATCGCAGATCAGGTCCTCTGTGAAAAGATAACATTTGGCTTTTAGATATTGGCACTTGAAAGTGATAATTATAGTGGAAAGAAATGATATCTAGCAGGCTTACCATCAACAGGTGTCTTCTTGCACTGGAGACAAATGCAAAGAAAATGCGTTAGCCTAGCAGATGAGGCTATGTCTTGCATAATGCCGTAAATCGATGGCATTTCTAAAGTTTGCATGTCACACTGGCGTCTTGTAAACTTTCATGAAACAATGTTTTATCTGTGCAATATGTATAGAAAAGAGCTTACCTTGAAAGAATCTGGCACTGAGCAACCTGTTTGAGAAAACAAAAAAAGGCATTTATATATTGTGTCTGTGATAATCTGAGGCTGTTGTGACAATACTTATCAGGCAAATCATGTTTGACACCTACGTGGGAATGCATTTTGGAGTGAAGCCACGCTTGATCTGACACCCATGGAAAGGTCCAGTGGCAGGAATGTCAAGCTATCCTCAAGACCAGTGAGTCTAAAGAGAAGAAAGCAGGCATTTTTGTGACATTTGGGATGCAGTTTGACATCTTGCTGACTCAAATTTGAAATGTGTCTTACATGGCTGCATAGGATGCACAAGTGATGTTACTGGGGATCACCCATAAGCTGTAAGGCCGGATGCTTGCTATCACAGGAAGCAAGTAGACTTGGAACCACAGCTGAAAGCCTTCAGGCGCAAAGAACTCAAACTGAGGTGCAAGGCCTGTCAAGGTCACGTTCAAGATGGTGTCTCGTACTGTTGGATTTTTGATGATGGTGATGTTTTGCTGGAGGTAAAAGAATTGAAATTGCACTTAGGGATATTTAATCATTTTCAAATCTTGTTAAAACAATGGCAAGACTGATGGCAGGTCTTTGTTGTTGGGAAGAAATGTAAAGGCAAAAAAAAAAAAAAATCAATGTGCCATTGTCTACAATTCAGCAAAAGACCGTAAGGCGCGACTGAAAGAGAAACTTGGCTTTTACAAAGATGGGTCAAGTCTTTATTGAGAAGGACGTTACCCTTTGCCAGCCAGCACTGTATGTAAAGTAGAGATCAAGTTTGTGTTAAACAGTCACCTGTTGGTTGATGTTTGCAAATGCTTGGAAAAACTGAGTGAGCTGCGCTTCATCGCCAGACTGCGTTAAGTTTGTGAGGACCACCCTTACAAGGTCGGCATCTTCCAGAGCACCACTGTCAGGATCCAGTATCAACTCAGCCTTCTGTTGTGGGGAAAGGACGGCCACAACTGCCTCCTGATGATGAAATGAAAGTTGATGGATGAGGTCTCTCTCTGAATGAAATTCTGGATGTTGTGCTGCTTTGCCCTGGAATGACTAGGAGCAAAACTTTGGACTTACCCCAGAGATGTTAAAGGCTTTGAGTTCAGCGTATGTTGTAAACTGAGAAAATGGACCCAAGTTTATTTCAACCCAGTCGGCATCAATCAGGATGTCCTGCCTGCAAACTGAAGCATGAACAAGAAGGTTAGAATACATGCGACCTGGCACCCAGTTTCTTTCCATTTCTCAAACAAGAGGCAATTCCGTTATCTGTCCATCAAGTCATTGCTTTTTGTAGTCTTATTTTTCTTTGTTTTTAAATCCAAACACTCAAGGCAGTAGCAGGTGACAAGCTTCATGACATTAGGCCTACCTGGTGTATTAATGACACTGGAAAACATTCTCAGGTAGCCCAGCAACACGTCAGTGATTCCTTGAAGTCTCTGCATTGGTATGGCAGTGAAAACTTTGGCCAGCCCGCTCACACTGCAAAGATTGGGACAAACGTTTCTTATATAATTCCTCAAACGTACATTGTATTTTGCTGCACTAAATTGTTTCTTCTTTTCAGAAAAGTTTACTCACACAACATGGTAGTTTGTGCAGTTTATTTGTGAGGTTGCAATGTTGAGCATCTCTGGAGTGAAACTTGCCAGAATGGAAACCAGTTTGATATGGAACCAAGCATAAAAGTCATCTTTGTTGAAGGCCTGGAATTGGGGACTGATGATGACGAAAGTCCTGTTCATGATACGATCTCTCACCACAGGAGTGAAGTCTGGGACCTGCCAGGTGACAAAAAGGAAGACTCAACCATCACACACTTTTCATGCGGCCATTACATTTGAAGGGATGTTTTAGAAAGCAGTATTGAATGAGGTGATGAAAATAAATTCCCAATAAAGACATAAAGCTTTCGATACCCGTCTGGGTAGCTGGAATGGCAAGCTGCAAGTCTCGGAATGTTGTTTTAGCTGAATTGAAAAGTGTTGCTCACCCGTTGATTTGCGTTCAGCTGTGTGAGGAATTCATCCACATTTTCCAGTGCGTTGCCATCCTCGAGTCGGTCAAAGGCACGATCGATTAGACCCGTATCATTCAATGACCCTGAGCTCAGTAATACCTGCGCCACCTGATTGGGAGCCAGTTCTGACAAGATTTCGATCTACGCCAACAAAAGAAATCAACAGGAAATGAGTAGGACTTGATGCCAAGAACTTAGTGCAACAGATTGTTTATTGGAAGAACGAGTGAAAAACTGCAGCATGCACTCACACTTGAGAAGCTTGGATTGAGGTCAAACAATTCCTGTAGGGTTGCAAAACCAGAGAAGGTGCCAAGATTGACTTGCAGCCAGGATTGACCACCACTGACAGATGAGACACAGCCAGGATCTTCATAAAACAAGAAAGCACATATATTGGTTAGATCTCAATGCCATATGATATAACCAAATGTAGCCTGAGAACATGCTTTCACCTGATGAATCATTTCTTGACAGGAATGGCTTGATGAAATGGGTGAAAACCGCTTGCTGTGTGTCGCTGTCCATGAAGGAACTTTGGTTGCCGAATGCCCTGATTCTAAAATATAAGCAAAGATCTTTGATGTGAAGAAATCCGCGGACTGTCCGTTCTTTTGTTCACAATGGAGGGGAGTGGATATTAACTTACACAGTCTGGTATGTTAGGCAGCTGAAGTTGTTGGTGCTGAGGCAGAATAGAAAGTTTGTGGATGGAGAAGCCAGGAAGGGACGGAGATTGGTCTGGAACCAGTTGCTGATGACATCCTGACTCTGTAGTTGTGCCTGGCTGAAGTTGGCCAGTCGCACTTCTCCCAGAGCCTCAAGAGCTGTAGCCAAGGATGGACTGCTGTTGTTGGGGGCCTAGAATTAGAGGAAATCAAGTTGACATTGAATCCATGCAGGATTAAAATCCGTTTTACAAAACTGGGGGAGTGGACTTACCGTGGTGGCAAAATTTTCAAGAGCCTGCTCCAGAACAGCAGAAGCTTTCTGGAAGAAAAGTTTCCAGACCTCTACTGGGTATGTGCTTTGGCTTTCCAGAGAGCAATTCAACAGTGATGCCAAGTGTCCGCTTGTGAGGTCCAATGCCTTGGTGGAGGGGGGGGGGGGGGGAGAATTATTCAAAACAAAAGGAAAATATAAACCTGTCAGATATTCTACAGCTTTGCCTCAGGTTTGCGATGTAGCAAATGGCCAGTTGTTTTAAAGGATTCACAGGATTACTTCCAACAGACCTACCGTGGCACAGGCAAGCTCAGTGATGGTAAAACTGCACAGAGCTGTAGTGGAATTGTCAGCCGCCAGTCTCTGCTGGACTTGTGATCTGAAGAAAAGAAAAAGAAAAGAAACCCAATGTCATCTCGGTTGCACTGTGTAAGTGTACTGGCAATATCAGAAGCGGGTGAAAGTGTGATAAACCCACCCATTGATTGCATCGCAGATCAGGTCCTCTGTGAAAAGATAACATTTGGCTTTTAGATATTGGCACTTGAAAGTGATAATTATAGTGGAAAGAAATGATATCTAGCAGGCTTACCATCAACAGGTGTCTTCTTGCACTGGAGACAAATGCAAAGAAAATGCGTTAGCCTAGCAGATGAGGCTATGTCTTGCATAATGCCGTAAATCGATGGCATTTCTAAAGTTTGCATGTCACACTGGCGTCTTGTAAACTTTCATGAAACAATGTTTTATCTGTGCAATATGTATAGAAAAGAGCTTACCTTGAAAGAATCTGGCACTGAGCAACCTGTTTGAGAAAACAAAAAAAGGCATTTATATATTGTGTCTGTGATAATCTGAGGCTGTTGTGACAATACTTATCAGGCAAATCATGTTTGACACCTACGTGGGAATGCATTTTGGAGTGAAGCCACGCTTGATCTGACACCCATGGAAAGGTCCAGTGGCAGGAATGTCAAGCTATCCTCAAGACCAGTGAGTCTAAAGAGAAGAAAGCAGGCATTTTTGTGACATTTGGGATGCAGTTTGACATCTTGCTGACTCAAATTTGAAATGTGTCTTACATGGCTGCATAGGATGCACAAGTGATGTTACTGGGGATCACCCATAAGCTGTAAGGCCGGATGCTTGCTATCACAGGAAGCAAGTAGACTTGGAACCACAGCTGAAAGCCTTCAGGCGCAAAGAACTCAAACTGAGGTGCAAGGCCTGTCAAGGTCACGTTCAAGATGGTGTCTCGTACTGTTGGATTTTTGATGATGGTGATGTTTTGCTGGAGGTAAAAGAATTGAAATTGCACTTAGGGATATTTAATCATTTTCAAATCTTGTTAAAACAATGGCAAGACTGATGGCAGGTCTTTGTTGTTGGGAAGAAATGTAAAGGCAAAAAAAAAAAAAAATCAATGTGCCATTGTCTACAATTCAGGAAAAGACCGTAAGGCGCGACTGAAAGAGAAACTTGGCTTTTACAAAGATGGGTCAAGTCTTTATTGAGAAGGACGTTACCCTTTGCCAGCCAGCACTGTATGTAAAGTAGAGATCAAGTTTGTGTTAAACAGTCACCTGTTGGTTGATGTTTGCAAATGCTTGGAAAAACTGAGTGAGCTGCGCTTCATCGCCAGACTGCGTTAAGTTTGTGAGGACCACCCTTACAAGGTCGGCATCTTCCAGAGCACCACTGTCAGGATCCAGTATCAACTCAGCCTTCTGTTGTGGGGAAAGGACGGCCACAACTGCCTCCTGATGATGAAATGAAAGTTGATGGATGAGGTCTCTCTCTGAATGAAATTCTGGATGTTGTGCTGCTTTGCCCTGGAATGACTAGGAGCAAAACTTTGGACTTACCCCAGAGATGTTAAAGGCTTTGAGTTCAGAGTATGTTGTAAACTGAGAAAATGGACCCAAGTTTATTTCAACCCAGTCGGCATCAATCAGGATGTCCTGCCTGCAAACTGAAGCATGAACAAGAAGGTTAGAATACATGCGACCTGGCACCCAGTTTCTTTCCATTTCTCAAACAAGAGGCAATTCCGTTATCTGTCCATCAAGTCATTGCTTTTTGTAGTCTTATTTTTCTTTGTTTTTAAATCCAAACACTCAAGGCAGTAGCAGGTGACAAGCTTCATGACATTAGGCCTACCTGGTGTATTAATGACACTGGAAAACATTCTCAGGTAGCCCAGCAACACGTCAGTGATTCCTTGAAGTCTCTGCATTGGTATGGCAGTGAAAACTTTGGCCAGCCCGCTCACACTGCAAAGATTGGGACAAACGTTTCTTATATAATTCCTCAAACGTACATTGTATTTTGCTGCACTAAATTGTTTCTTCTTTTCAGAAAAGTTTACTCACACAACATGGTAGTTTGTGCAGTTTATTTGTGAGGTTGCAATGTTGAGCATCTCTGGAGTGAAACTTGCCAGAATGGAAACCAGTTTGATATGGAACCAAGCATAAAAGTCATCTTTGTTGAAGGCCTGGAATTGGGGACTGATGATGACGAAAGTCCTGTTCATGATACGATCTCTCACCACAGGAGTGAAGTCTGGGACCTGCCAGGTGACAAAAAGGAAGACTCAACCATCACACACTTTTCATGCGGCCATTACATTTGAAGGGATGTTTTAGAAAGCAGTATTGAATGAGGTGATGAAAATAAATTCCCAATAAAGACATAAAGCTTTCGATACCCGTCTGGGTAGCTGGAATGGCAAGCTGCAAGTCTCGGAATGTTGTTTTAGCTGAATTGAAAAGTGTTGCTCACCCGTTGATTTGCGTTCAGCTGTGTGAGGAATTCATCCACATTTTCCAGTGCGTTGCCATCCTCGAGTCGGTCAAAGGCACGATCGATTAGACCCGTATCATTCAATGACCCTGAGCTCAGTAATACCTGCGCCACCTGATTGGGAGCCAGTTCTGACAAGATTTCGATCTACGCCAACAAAAGAAATCAACAGGAAATGAGTAGGACTTGATGCCAAGAACTTAGTGCAACAGATTGTTTATTGGAAGAACGAGTGAAAAACTGCAGCATGCACTCACACTTGAGAAGCTTGGATTGAGGTCAAACAATTCCTGTAGGGTTGCAAAACCAGAGAAGGTGCCAAGATTGACTTGCAGCCAGGATTGACCACCACTGACAGATGAGACACAGCCAGGATCTTCATAAAACAAGAAAGCACATATATTGGTTAGATCTCAATGCCATATGATATAACCAAATGTAGCCTGAGAACATGCTTTCACCTGATGAATCATTTCTTGACAGGAATGGCTTGATGAAATGGGTGAAAACCGCTTGCTGTGTGTCGCTGTCCATGAAGGAACTTTGGTTGCCGAATGCCCTGATTCTAAAATATAAGCAAAGATCTTTGATGTGAAGAAATCCGCGGACTGTCCGTTCTTTTGTTCACAATGGAGGGGAGTGGATATTAACTTACACAGTCTGGTATGTTAGGCAGCTGAAGTTGTTGGTGCTGAGGCAGAATAGAAAGTTTGTGGATGGAGAAGCCAGGAAGGGACGGAGATTGGTCTGGAACCAGTTGCTGATGACATCCTGACTCTGTAGTTGTGCCTGGCTGAAGTTGGCCAGTCGCACTTCTCCCAGAGCCTCAAGAGCTGTAGCCAAGGATGGACTGCTGTTGTTGGGGGCCTAGAATTAGAGGAAATCAAGTTGACATTGAATCCATGCAGGATTAAAATCCGTTTTACAAAACTGGGGGAGTGGACTTACCGTGGTGGCAAAATTTTCAAGAGCCTGCTCCAGAACAGCAGAAGCTTTCTGGAAGAAAAGTTTCCAGACCTCTACTGGGTATGTGCTTTGGCTTTCCAGAGAGCAATTCAACAGTGATGCCAAGTGTCCGCTTGTGAGGTCCAATGCCTTGGTGGAGGGGGGGGGGGGGGGGGGGGGGGGGGGGGGGGGATTATTCAAAACAAAAGGAAAATATAAACCTGTCAGATATTCTACAGCTTTGCCTCAGGTTTGCGATGTAGCAAATGGCCAGTTGTTTTAAAGGATTCACAGGATTACTTCCAACAGACCTACCGTGGCACAGGCAAGCTCAGTGATGGTAAAACTGCACAGAGCTGTAGTGGAATTGTCAGCCGCCAGTCTCTGCTGGACTTGTGATCTGAAGAAAAGAAAAAGAAAAGAAACCCAATGTCATCTCGGTTGCACTGTGTAAGTGTACTGGCAATATCAGAAGCGGGTGAAAGTGTGATAAACCCACCCATTGATTGCATCGCAGATCAGGTCCTCTGTGAAAAGATAACATTTGGCTTTTAGATATTGGCACTTGAAAGTGATAATTATAGTGGAAAGAAATGATATCTAGCAGGCTTACCATCAACAGGTGTCTTCTTGCACTGGAGACAAATGCAAAGAAAATGCGTTAGCCTAGCAGATGAGGCTATGTCTTGCATAATGCCGTAAATCGATGGCATTTCTAAAGTTTGCATGTCACACTGGCGTCTTGTAAACTTTCATGAAACAATGTTTTATCTGTGCAATATGTATAGAAAAGAGCTTACCTTGAAAGAATCTGGCACTGAGCAACCTGTTTGAGAAAACAAAAAAAGGCATTTATATATTGTGTCTGTGATAATCTGAGGCTGTTGTGACAATACTTATCAGGCAAATCATGTTTGACACCTACGTGGGAATGCATTTTGGAGTGAAGCCACGCTTGATCTGACACCCATGGAAAGGTCCAGTGGCAGGAATGTCAAGCTATCCTCAAGACCAGTGAGTCTAAAGAGAAGAAAGCAGGCATTTTTGTGACATTTGGGATGCAGTTTGACATCTTGCTGACTCAAATTTGAAATGTGTCTTACATGGCTGCATAGGATGCACAAGTGATGTTACTGGGGATCACCCATAAGCTGTAAGGCCGGATGCTTGCTATCACAGGAAGCAAGTAGACTTGGAACCACAGCTGAAAGCCTTCAGGCGCAAAGAACTCAAACTGAGGTGCAAGGCCTGTCAAGGTCACGTTCAAGATGGTGTCTCGTACTGTTGGATTTTTGATGATGGTGATGTTTTGCTGGAGGTAAAAGAATTGAAATTGCACTTAGGGATATTTAATCATTTTCAAATCTTGTTAAAACAATGGCAAGACTGATGGCAGGTCTTTGTTGTTGGGAAGAAATGTAAAGGCAAAAAAAAAAAAAAATCAATGTGCCATTGTCTACAATTCAGCAAAAGACCGTAAGGCGCGACTGAAAGAGAAACTTGGCTTTTACAAAGATGGGTCAAGTCTTTATTGAGAAGGACGTTACCCTTTGCCAGCCAGCACTGTATGTAAAGTAGAGATCAAGTTTGTGTTAAACAGTCACCTGTTGGTTGATGTTTGCAAATGCTTGGAAAAACTGAGTGAGCTGCGCTTCATCGCCAGACTGCGTTAAGTTTGTGAGGACCACCCTTACAAGGTCGGCATCTTCCAGAGCACCACTGTCAGGATCCAGTATCAACTCAGCCTTCTGTTGTGGGGAAAGGACGGCCACAACTGCCTCCTGATGATGAAATGAAAGTTGATGGATGAGGTTTCTCTCTGAATGAAATTCTGGATGTTGTGCTGCTTTGCCCTGGAATGACTAGGAGCAAAACTTTGGACTTACCCCAGAGATGTTAAAGGCTTTGAGTTCAGAGTATGTTGTAAACTGAGAAAATGGACCCAAGTTTATTTCAACCCAGTCGGCATCAATCAGGATGTCCTGCCTGCAAACTGAAGCATGAACAAGAAGGTTAGAATACATGCGACCTGGCACCCAGTTTCTTTCCATTTCTCAAACAAGAGGCAATTCCGTTATCTGTCCATCAAGTCATTGCTTTTTGTAGTCTTATTTTTCTTTGTTTTTAAATCCAAACACTCAAGGCAGTAGCAGGTGACAAGCTTCATGACATTAGGCCTACCTGGTGTATTAATGACACTGGAAAACATTCTCAGGTAGCCCAGCAACACGTCAGTGATTCCTTGAAGTCTCTGCATTGGTATGGCAGTGAAAACTTTGGCCAGCCCGCTCACACTGCAAAGATTGGGACAAACGTTTCTTATATAATTCCTCAAACGTACATTGTATTTTGCTGCACTAAATTGTTTCTTCTTTTCAGAAAAGTTTACTCACACAACATGGTAGTTTGTGCAGTTTATTTGTGAGGTTGCAATGTTGAGCATCTCTGGAGTGAAACTTGCCAGAATGGAAACCAGTTTGATATGGAACCAAGCATAAAAGTCATCTTTGTTGAAGGCCTGGAATTGGGGACTGATGATGACGAAAGTCCTGTTCATGATACGATCTCTCACCACAGGAGTGAAGTCTGGGACCTGCCAGGTGACAAAAAGGAAGACTCAACCATCACACACTTTTCATGCGGCCATTACATTTGAAGGGATGTTTTAGAAAGCAGTATTGAATGAGGTGATGAAAATAAATTCCCAATAAAGACATAAAGCTTTCGATACCCGTCTGGGTAGCTGGAATGGCAAGCTGCAAGTCTCGGAATGTTGTTTTAGCTGAATTGAAAAGTGTTGCTCACCCGTTGATTTGCGTTCAGCTGTGTGAGGAATTCATCCACATTTTCCAGTGCGTTGCCATCCTCGAGTCGGTCAAAGGCACGATCGATTAGACCCGTATCATTCAATGACCCTGAGCTCAGTAATACCTGCGCCACCTGATTGGGAGCCAGTTCTGACAAGATTTCGATCTACGCCAACAAAAGAAATCAACAGGAAATGAGTAGGACTTGATGCCAAGAACTTAGTGCAACAGATTGTTTATTGGAAGAACGAGTGAAAAACTGCAGCATGCACTCACACTTGAGAAGCTTGGATTGAGGTCAAACAATTCCTGTAGGGTTGCAAAACCAGAGAAGGTGCCAAGATTGACTTGCAGCCAGGATTGACCACCACTGACAGATGAGACACAGCCAGGATCTTCATAAAACAAGAAAGCACATATATTGGTTAGATCTCAATGCCATATGATATAACCAAATGTAGCCTGAGAACATGCTTTCACCTGATGAATCATTTCTTGACAGGAATGGCTTGATGAAATGGGTGAAAACCGCTTGCTGTGTGTCGCTGTCCATGAAGGAACTTTGGTTGCCGAATGCCCTGATTCTAAAATATAAGCAAAGATCTTTGATGTGAAGAAATCCGCGGACTGTCCGTTCTTTTGTTCACAATGGAGGGGAGTGGATATTAACTTACACAGTCTGGTATGTTAGGCAGCTGAAGTTGTTGGTGCTGAGGCAGAATAGAAAGTTTGTGGATGGAGAAGCCAGGAAGGGACGGAGATTGGTCTGGAACCAGTTGCTGATGACATCCTGACTCTGTAGTTGTGCCTGGCTGAAGTTGGCCAGTCGCACTTCTCCCAGAGCCTCAAGAGCTGTAGCCAAGGATGGACTGCTGTTGTTGGGGGCCTAGAATTAGAGGAAATCAAGTTGACATTGAATCCATGCAGGATTAAAATCCGTTTTACAAAACTGGGGGAGTGGACTTACCGTGGTGGCAAAATTTTCAAGAGCCTGCTCCAGAACAGCAGAAGCTTTCTGGAAGAAAAGTTTCCAGACCTCTACTGGGTATGTGCTTTGGCTTTCCAGAGAGCAATTCAACAGTGATGCCAAGTGTCCGCTTGTGAGGTCCAATGCCTTGGTGGAGGGGGGGGGGGGGGGGGGGGGGGGGGGGGGGGGGGAGAATTATTCAAAACAAAAGGAAAATATAAACCTGTCAGATATTCTACAGCTTTGCCTCAGGTTTGCGATGTAGCAAATGGCCAGTTGTTTTAAAGGATTCACAGGATTACTTCCAACAGACCTACCGTGGCACAGGCAAGCTCAGTGATGGTAAAACTGCACAGAGCTGTAGTGGAATTGTCAGCCGCCAGTCTCTGCTGGACTTGTGATCTGAAGAAAAGAAAAAGAAAAGAAACCCAATGTCATCTCGGTTGCACTGTGTAAGTGTACTGGCAATATCAGAAGCGGGTGAAAGTGTGATAAACCCACCCATTGATTGCATCGCAGATCAGGTCCTCTGTGAAAAGATAACATTTGGCTTTTAGATATTGGCACTTGAAAGTGATAATTATAGTGGAAAGAAATGATATCTAGCAGGCTTACCATCAACAGGTGTCTTCTTGCACTGGAGACAAATGCAAAGAAAATGCGTTAGCCTAGCAGATGAGGCTATGTCTTGCATAATGCCGTAAATCGATGGCATTTCTAAAGTTTGCATGTCACACTGGCGTCTTGTAAACTTTCATGAAACAATGTTTTATCTGTGCAATATGTATAGAAAAGAGCTTACCTTGAAAGAATCTGGCACTGAGCAACCTGTTTGAGAAAACAAAAAAAGGCATTTATATATTGTGTCTGTGATAATCTGAGGCTGTTGTGACAATACTTATCAGGCAAATCATGTTTGACACCTACGTGGGAATGCATTTTGGAGTGAAGCCACGCTTGATCTGACACCCATGGAAAGGTCCAGTGGCAGGAATGTCAAGCTATCCTCAAGACCAGTGAGTCTAAAGAGAAGAAAGCAGGCATTTTTGTGACATTTGGGATGCAGTTTGACATCTTGCTGACTCAAATTTGAAATGTGTCTTACATGGCTGCATAGGATGCACAAGTGATGTTACTGGGGATCACCCATAAGCTGTAAGGCCGGATGCTTGCTATCACAGGAAGCAAGTAGACTTGGAACCACAGCTGAAAGCCTTCAGGCGCAAAGAACTCAAACTGAGGTGCAAGGCCTGTCAAGGTCACGTTCAAGATGGTGTCTCGTACTGTTGGATTTTTGATGATGGTGATGTTTTGCTGGAGGTAAAAGAATTGAAATTGCACTTAGGGATATTTAATCATTTTCAAATCTTGTTAAAACAATGGCAAGACTGATGGCAGGTCTTTGTTGTTGGGAAGAAATGTAAAGGCAAAAAAAAAAAAAAATCAATGTGCCATTGTCTACAATTCAGGAAAAGACCGTAAGGCGCGACTGAAAGAGAAACTTGGCTTTTACAAAGATGGGTCAAGTCTTTATTGAGAAGGACGTTACCCTTTGCCAGCCAGCACTGTATGTAAAGTAGAGATCAAGTTTGTGTTAAACAGTCACCTGTTGGTTGATGTTTGCAAATGCTTGGAAAAACTGAGTGAGCTGCGCTTCATCGCCAGACTGCGTTAAGTTTGTGAGGACCACCCTTACAAGGTCGGCATCTTCCAGAGCACCACTGTCAGGATCCAGTATCAACTCAGCCTTCTGTTGTGGGGAAAGGACGGCCACAACTGCCTCCTGATGATGAAATGAAAGTTGATGGATGAGGTCTCTCTCTGAATGAAATTCTGGATGTTGTGCTGCTTTGCCCTGGAATGACTAGGAGCAAAACTTTGGACTTACCCCAGAGATGTTAAAGGCTTTGAGTTCAGAGTATGTTGTAAACTGAGAAAATGGACCCAAGTTTATTTCAACCCAGTCGGCATCAATCAGGATGTCCTGCCTGCAAACTGAAGCATGAACAAGAAGGTTAGAATACATGCGACCTGGCACCCAGTTTCTTTCCATTTCTCAAACAAGAGGCAATTCCGTTATCTGTCCATCAAGTCATTGCTTTTTGTAGTCTTATTTTTCTTTGTTTTTAAATCCAAACACTCAAGGCAGTAGCAGGTGACAAGCTTCATGACATTAGGCCTACCTGGTGTATTAATGACACTGGAAAACATTCTCAGGTAGCCCAGCAACACGTCAGTGATTCCTTGAAGTCTCTGCATTGGTATGGCAGTGAAAACTTTGGCCAGCCCGCTCACACTGCAAAGATTGGGACAAACGTTTCTTATATAATTCCTCAAACGTACATTGTATTTTGCTGCACTAAATTGTTTCTTCTTTTCAGAAAAGTTTACTCACACAACATGGTAGTTTGTGCAGTTTATTTGTGAGGTTGCAATGTTGAGCATCTCTGGAGTGAAACTTGCCAGAATGGAAACCAGTTTGATATGGAACCAAGCATAAAAGTCATCTTTGTTGAAGGCCTGGAATTGGGGACTGATGATGACGAAAGTCCTGTTCATGATACGATCTCTCACCACAGGAGTGAAGTCTGGGACCTGCCAGGTGACAAAAAGGAAGACTCAACCATCACACACTTTTCATGCGGCCATTACATTTGAAGGGATGTTTTAGAAAGCAGTATTGAATGAGGTGATGAAAATAAATTCCCAATAAAGACATAAAGCTTTCGATACCCGTCTGGGTAGCTGGAATGGCAAGCTGCAAGTCTCGGAATGTTGTTTTAGCTGAATTGAAAAGTGTTGCTCACCCGTTCATTTGCGTTCAGCTGTGTGAGGAATTCATCCACATTTTCCAGTGCGTTGCCATCCTCGAGTCGGTCAAAGGCACGATCGATTAGACCCGTATCATTCAATGACCCTGAGCTCAGTAATACCTGCGCCACCTGATTGGGAGCCAGTTCTGACAAGATTTCGATCTACGCCAACAAAAGAAATCAACAGGAAATGAGTAGGACTTGATGCCAAGAACTTAGTGCAACAGATTGTTTATTGGAAGAACGAGTGAAAAACTGCAGCATGCACTCACACTTGAGAAGCTTGGATTGAGGTCAAACAATTCCTGTAGGGTTGCAAAACCAGAGAAGGTGCCAAGATTGACTTGCAGCCAGGATTGACCACCACTGACAGATGAGACACAGCCAGGATCTTCATAAAACAAGAAAGCACATATATTGGTTAGATCTCAATGCCATATGATATAACCAAATGTAGCCTGAGAACATGCTTTCACCTGATGAATCATTTCTTGACAGGAATGGCTTGATGAAATGGGTGAAAACCGCTTGCTGTGTGTCGCTGTCCATGAAGGAACTTTGGTTGCCGAATGCCCTGATTCTAAAATATAAGCAAAGATCTTTGATGTGAAGAAATCCGCGGACTGTCCGTTCTTTTGTTCACAATGGAGGGGAGTGGATATTAACTTACACAGTCTGGTATGTTAGGCAGCTGAAGTTGTTGGTGCTGAGGCAGAATAGAAAGTTTGTGGATGGAGAAGCCAGGAAGGGACGGAGATTGGTCTGGAACCAGTTGCTGATGACATCCTGACTCTGTAGTTGTGCCTGGCTGAAGTTGGCCAGTCGCACTTCTCCCAGAGCCTCAAGAGCTGTAGCCAAGGATGGACTGCTGTTGTTGGGGGCCTAGAATTAGAGGAAATCAAGTTGACATTGAATCCATGCAGGATTAAAATCCGTTTTACAAAACTGGGGGAGTGGACTTACCGTGGTGGCAAAATTTTCAAGAGCCTGCTCCAGAACAGCAGAAGCTTTCTGGAAGAAAAGTTTCCAGACCTCTACTGGGTATGTGCTTTGGCTTTCCAGAGAGCAATTCAACAGTGATGCCAAGTGTCCGCTTGTGAGGTCCAATGCCTTGGTGGGGGGGGGGGGGGAGAATTATTCAAAACAAAAGGAAAATATAAACCTGTCAGATATTCTACAGCTTTGCCTCAGGTTTGCGATGTAGCAAATGGCCAGTTGTTTTAAAGGATTCACAGGATTACTTCCAACAGACCTACCGTGGCACAGGCAAGCTCAGTGATGGTAAAACTGCACAGAGCTGTAGTGGAATTGTCAGCCGCCAGTCTCTGCTGGACTTGTGATCTGAAGAAAAGAAAAAGAAAAGAAACCCAATGTCATCTCGGTTGCACTGTGTAAGTGTACTGGCAATATCAGAAGCGGGTGAAAGTGTGATAAACCCACCCATTGATTGCATCGCAGATCAGGTCCTCTGTGAAAAGATAACATTTGGCTTTTAGATATTGGCACTTGAAAGTGATAATTATAGTGGAAAGAAATGATATCTAGCAGGCTTACCATCAACAGGTGTCTTCTTGCACTGGAGACAAATGCAAAGAAAATGCGTTAGCCTAGCAGATGAGGCTATGTCTTGCATAATGCCGTAAATCGATGGCATTTCTAAAGTTTGCATGTCACACTGGCGTCTTGTAAACTTTCATGAAACAATGTTTTATCTGTGCAATATGTATAGAAAAGAGCTTACCTTGAAAGAATCTGGCACTGAGCAACCTGTTTGAGAAAACAAAAAAAGGCATTTATATATTGTGTCTGTGATAATCTGAGGCTGTTGTGACAATACTTATCAGGCAAATCATGTTTGACACCTACGTGGGAATGCATTTTGGAGTGAAGCCACGCTTGATCTGACACCCATGGAAAGGTCCAGTGGCAGGAATGTCAAGCTATCCTCAAGACCAGTGAGTCTAAAGAGAAGAAAGCAGGCATTTTTGTGACATTTGGGATGCAGTTTGACATCTTGCTGACTCAAATTTGAAATGTGTCTTACATGGCTGCATAGGATGCACAAGTGATGTTACTGGGGATCACCCATAAGCTGTAAGGCCGGATGCTTGCTATCACAGGAAGCAAGTAGACTTGGAACCACAGCTGAAAGCCTTCAGGCGCAAAGAACTCAAACTGAGGTGCAAGGCCTGTCAAGGTCACGTTCAAGATGGTGTCTCGTACTGTTGGATTTTTGATGATGGTGATGTTTTGCTGGAGGTAAAAGAATTGAAATTGCACTTAGGGATATTTAATCATTTTCAAATCTTGTTAAAACAATGGCAAGACTGATGGCAGGTCTTTGTTGTTGGGAAGAAATGTAAAGGCAAAAAAAAAAAATCAATGTGCCATTGTCTACAATTCAGCAAAAGACCGTAAGGCGCGACTGAAAGAGAAACTTGGCTTTTACAAAGATGGGTCAAGTCTTTATTGAGAAGGACGTTACCCTTTGCCAGCCAGCACTGTATGTAAAGTAGAGATCAAGTTTGTGTTAAACAGTCACCTGTTGGTTGATGTTTGTAAATGCTTGGAAAAACTGAGTGAGCTGCGCTTCATCGCCAGACTGCGTTAAGTTTGTGAGGACCACCCTTACAAGGTCGGCATCTTCCAGAGCACCACTGTCAGGATCCAGTATCAACTCAGCCTTCTGTTGTGGGGAAAGGATGGCCACAACTGCCTCCTGATGATGAAATGAAAGTTGATGGATGAGGTTTCTCTCTGAATGAAATTCTGGATGTTGTGCTGCTTTGCCCTGGAATGACTAGGAGCAAAACTTTGGACTTACCCCAGAGATGTTAAAGGCTTTGAGTTCAGAGTATGTTGTAAACTGAGAAAATGGACCCAAGTTTATTTCAACCCAGTCGGCATCAATCAGGATGTCCTGCCTGCAAACTGAAGCATGAACAAGAAGGTTAGAATACATGCGACCTGGCACCCAGTTTCTTTCCATTTCTCAAACAAGAGGCAATTCCGTTATCTGTCCATCAAGTCATTGCTTTTTGTAGTCTTATTTTTCTTTGTTTTTAAATCCAAACACTCAAGGCAGTAGCAGGTGACAAGCTTCATGACATTAGGCCTACCTGGTGTATTAATGACACTGGAAAACATTCTCAGGTAGCCCAGCAACACGTCAGTGATTCCTTGAAGTCTCTGCATTGGTATGGCAGTGAAAACTTTGGCCAGCCCGCTCACACTGCAAAGATTGGGACAAACGTTTCTTATATAATTCCTCAAACGTACATTGTATTTTGCTGCACTAAATTGTTTCTTCTTTTCAGAAAAGTTTACTCACACAACATGGTAGTTTGTGCAGTTTATTTGTGAGGTTGCAATGTTGAGCATCTCTGGAGTGAAACTTGCCAGAATGGAAACCAGTTTGATATGGAACCAAGCATAAAAGTCATCTTTGTTGAAGGCCTGGAATTGGGGACTGATGATGACGAAAGTCCTGTTCATGATACGATCTCTCACCACAGGAGTGAAGTCTGGGACCTGCCAGGTGACAAAAAGGAAGACTCAACCATCACACACTTTTCATGCGGCCATTACATTTGAAGGGATGTTTTAGAAAGCAGTATTGAATGAGGTGATGAAAATAAATTCCCAATAAAGACATAAAGCTTTCGATACCCGTCTGGGTAGCTGGAATGGCAAGCTGCAAGTCTCGGAATGTTGTTTTAGCTGAATTGAAAAGTGTTGCTCACCCGTTGATTTGCGTTCAGCTGTGTGAGGAATTCATCCACATTTTCCAGTGCGTTGCCATCCTCGAGTCGGTCAAAGGCACGATCGATTAGACCCGTATCATTCAATGACCCTGAGCTCAGTAATACCTGCGCCACCTGATTGGGAGCCAGTTCTGACAAGATTTCGATCTACGCCAACAAAAGAAATCAACAGGAAATGAGTAGGACTTGATGCCAAGAACTTAGTGCAACAGATTGTTTATTGGAAGAACGAGTGAAAAACTGCAGCATGCACTCACACTTGAGAAGCTTGGATTGAGGTCAAACAATTCCTGTAGGGTTGCAAAACCAGAGAAGGTGCCAAGATTGACTTGCAGCCAGGATTGACCACCACTGACAGATGAGACACAGCCAGGATCTTCATAAAACAAGAAAGCACATATATTGGTTAGATCTCAATGCCATATGATATAACCAAATGTAGCCTGAGAACATGCTTTCACCTGATGAATCATTTCTTGACAGGAATGGCTTGATGAAATGGGTGAAAACCGCTTGCTGTGTGTCGCTGTCCATGAAGGAACTTTGGTTGCCGAATGCCCTGATTCTAAAATATAAGCAAAGATCTTTGATGTGAAGAAATCCGCGGACTGTCCGTTCTTTTGTTCACAATGGAGGGGAGTGGATATTAACTTACACAGTCTGGTATGTTAGGCAGCTGAAGTTGTTGGTGCTGAGGCAGAATAGAAAGTTTGTGGATGGAGAAGCCAGGAAGGGACGGAGATTGGTCTGGAACCAGTTGCTGATGACATCCTGACTCTGTAGTTGTGCCTGGCTGAAGTTGGCCAGTCGCACTTCTCCCAGAGCCTCAAGAGCTGTAGCCAAGGATGGACTGCTGTTGTTGGGGGCCTAGAATTAGAGGAAATCAAGTTGACATTGAATCCATGCAGGATTAAAATCCGTTTTACAAAACTGGGGGAGTGGACTTACCGTGGTGGCAAAATTTTCAAGAGCCTGCTCCAGAACAGCAGAAGCTTTCTGGAAGAAAAGTTTCCAGACCTCTACTGGGTATGTGCTTTGGCTTTCCAGAGAGCAATTCAACAGTGATGCCAAGTGTCCGCTTGTGAGGTCCAATGCCTTGGTGGAGGGGGGGGGGGGGAGAATTATTCAAAACAAAAGGAAAATATAAACCTGTCAGATATTCTACAGCTTTGCCTCAGGTTTGCGATGTAGCAAATGGCCAGTTGTTTTAAAGGATTCACAGGATTACTTCCAACAGACCTACCGTGGCACAGGCAAGCTCAGTGATGGTAAAACTGCACAGAGCTGTAGTGGAATTGTCAGCCGCCAGTCTCTGCTGGACTTGTGATCTGAAGAAAAGAAAAAGAAAAGAAACCCAATGTCATCTCGGTTGCACTGTGTAAGTGTACTGGCAATATCAGAAGCGGGTGAAAGTGTGATAAACCCACCCATTGACTGCATCGCAGATCAGGTCCTCTGTGAAAAGATAACATTTGGCTTTTAGATATTGGCACTTGAAAGTGATAATTATAGTGGAAAGAAATGATATCTAGCAGGCTTACCA
The DNA here is from genome assembly GCF_933228915.1 of Telmatherina bonti. Classification (NCBI taxonomy): domain Eukaryota; kingdom Metazoa; phylum Chordata; class Actinopteri; order Atheriniformes; family Telmatherinidae; genus Telmatherina; species Telmatherina bonti. Next base: position 11,238,200 of record NC_136631.1, read on the forward strand.
TCAACAGGTGTCTTCTTGCACTGGAGACAAATGCAAAGAAAATGCGTTAGCCTAGCAGATGAGGCTATGTCTTGCATAATGCCGTAAATCGATGGCATTTCTAAAGTTTGCATGTCACACTGGCGTCTTGTAAACTTTCATGAAACAATGTTTTATCTGTGCAATATGTATAGAAAAGAGCTTACCTTGAAAGAATCTGGCACTGAGCAACCTGTTTGAGAAAACAAAAAAAGGCATTTATATATTGTGTCTGTGATAATCTGAGGCTGTTGTGACAATACTTATCAGGCAAATCATGTTTGACACCTACGTGGGAATGCATTTTGGAGTGAAGCCACGCTTGATCTGACACCCATGGAAAGGTCCAGTGGCAGGAATGTCAAGCTATCCTCAAGACCAGTGAGTCTAAAGAGAAGAAAGCAGGCATTTTTGTGACATTTGGGATGCAGTTTGACATCTTGCTGACTCAAATTTGAAATGTGTCTTACATGGCTGCATAGGATGCACAAGTGATGTTACTGGGGATCACCCATAAGCTGTAAGGCCGGATGCTTGCTATCACAGGAAGCAAGTAGACTTGGAACCACAGCTGAAAGCCTTCAGGCGCAAAGAACTCAAACTGAGGTGCAAGGCCTGTCAAGGTCACGTTCAAGATGGTGTCTCGTACTGTTGGATTGTTGATGATGGTGATGTTTTGCTGGAGGTAAAAGAATTGAAATTGCACTTAGGGATATTTAATCATTTTCAAATCTTGTTAAAACAATGGCAAGACTGATGGCAGGTCTTTGTTGTTGGGAAGAAATGTAAAGGCAAAAAAAAAAAAAAATCAATGTGCCATTGTCTACAATTCAGGAAAAGACCGTAAGGCGCGACTGAAAGAGAAACTTGGCTTTTACAAAGATGGGTCAAGTCTTTATTGAGAAGGACGTTACCCTTTGCCAGCCAGCACTGTATGTAAAGTAGAGATCAAGTTTGTGTTAAACAGTCACCTGTTGGTTGATGTTTGTAAATGCTTGGAAAAACTGAGTGAGCTGCGCTTCATCGCCAGACTGCGTTAAGTTTGTGAGGACCACCCTTACAAGGTCGGCATCTTCCAGAGCACCACTGTCAGGATCCAGTATCAACTCAGCCTTCTGTTGTGGGGAAAGGACGGCCACAACTGCCTCCTGATGATGAAATGAAAGTTGATGGATGAGGTCTCTCTCTGAATGAAATTCTGGATGTTGTGCTGCTTTGCCCTGGAATGACTAGGAGCAAAACTTTGGACTTACCCCAGAGATGTTAAAGGCTTTGAGTTCAGAGTATGTTGTAAACTGAGAAAATGGACCCAAGTTTATTTCAACCCAGTCGGCATCAATCAGGATGTCCTGCCTGCAAACTGAAGCATGAACAAGAAGGTTAGAATACATGCGACCTGGCACCCAGTTTCTTTCCATTTCTCAAACAAGAGGCAATTCCGTTATCTGTCCATCAAGTCATTGCTTTTTGTAGTCTTATTTTTCTTTGTTTTTAAATCCAAACACTCAAGGCAGTAGCAGGTGACAAGCTTCATGACATTAGGCCTACCTGGTGTATTAATGACACTGGAAAACATTCTCAGGTAGCCCAGCAACACGTCAGTGATTCCTTGAAGTCTCTGCATTGGTATGGCAGTGAAAACTTTGGCCAGCCCGCTCACACTGCAAAGATTGGGACAAACGTTTCTTATATAATTCCTCAAACGTACATTGTATTTTGCTGCACTAAATTGTTTCTTCTTTTCAGAAAAGTTTACTCACACAACATGGTAGTTTGTGCAGTTTATTTGTGAGGTTGCAATGTTGAGCATCTCTGGAGTGAAACTTGCCAGAATGGAAACCAGTTTGATATGGAACCAAGCATAAAAGTCATCTTTGTTGAAGGCCTGGAATTGGGGACTGATGATGACGAAAGTCCTGTTCATGATACGATCTCTCACCACAGGAGTGAAGTCTGGGACCTGCCAGGTGACAAAAAGGAAGACTCAACCATCACACACTTTTCATGCGGCCATTACATTTGAAGGGATGTTTTAGAAAGCAGTATTGAATGAGGTGATGAAAATAAATTCCCAATAAAGACATAAAGCTTTCGATACCCGTCTGGGTAGCTGGAATGGCAAGCTGCAAGTCTCGGAATGTTGTTTTAGCTGAATTGAAAAGTGTTGCTCACCCGTTGATTTGCGTTCAGCTGTGTGAGGAATTCATCCACATTTTCCAGTGCGTTGCCATCCTCGAGTCGGTCAAAGGCACGATCGATTAGACCCGTATCATTCAATGACCCTGAGCTCAGTAATACCTGCGCCACCTGATTGGGAGCCAGTTCTGACAAGATTTCGATCTACGCCAACAAAAGAAATCAACAGGAAATGAGTAGGACTTGATGCCAAGAACTTAGTGCAACAGATTGTTTATTGGAAGAACGAGTGAAAAACTGCAGCATGCACTCACACTTGAGAAGCTTGGATTGAGGTCAAACAATTCCTGTAGGGTTGCAAAACCAGAGAAGGTGCCAAGATTGACTTGCAGCCAGGATTGACCACCACTGACAGATGAGACACAGCCAGGATCTTCATAAAACAAGAAAGCACATATATTGGTTAGATCTCAATGCCATATGATATAACCAAATGTAGCCTGAGAACATGCTTTCACCTGATGAATCATTTCTTGACAGGAATGGCTTGATGAAATGGGTGAAAACCGCTTGCTGTGTGTCGCTGTCCATGAAGGAACTTTGGTTGCCGAATGCCCTGATTCTAAAATATAAGCAAAGATCTTTGATGTGAAGAAATCCGCGGACTGTCCGTTCTTTTGTTCACAATGGAGGGGAGTGGATATTAACTTACACAGTCTGGTATGTTAGGCAGCTGAAGTTGTTGGTGCTGAGGCAGAATAGAAAGTTTGTGGATGGAGAAGCCAGGAAGGGACGGAGATTGGTCTGGAACCAGTTGCTGATGACATCCTGACTCTGTAGTTGTGCCTGGCTGAAGTTGGCCAGTCGCACTTCTCCCAGAGCCTCAAGAGCTGTAGCCAAGGATGGACTGCTGTTGTTGGGGGCCTAGAATTAGAGGAAATCAAGTTGACATTGAACCCATGCAGGATTAAAATCCGTTTTACAAAACTGGGGGAGTGGACTTACCGTGGTGGCAAAATTTTCAAGAGCCTGCTCCAGAACAGCAGAAGCTTTCTGGAAGAAAAGTTTCCAGACCTCTACTGGGTATGTGCTTTGGCTTTCCAGAGAGCAATTCAACAGTGATGCCAAGTGTCCGCTTGTGAGGTCCAATGCCTTGGTGGGGGGGGGGGGGAGAATTATTCAAAACAAAAGGAAAATATAAACCTGTCAGATATTCTACAGCTTTGCCTCAGGTTTGCGATGTAGCAAATGGCCAGTTGTTTTAAAGGATTCACAGGATTACTTCCAACAGACCTACCGTGGCACAGGCAAGCTCAGTGATGGTAAAACTGCACAGAGCTGTAGTGGAATTGTCAGCCGCCAGTCTCTGCTGGACTTGTGATCTGAAGAAAAGAAAAAGAAAAGAAACCCAATGTCATCTCGGTTGCACTGTGTAAGTGTACTGGCAATATCAGAAGCGGGTGAAAGTGTGATAAACCCACCCATTGATTGCATCGCAGATCAGGTCCTCTGTGAAAAGATAACATTTGGCTTTTAGATATTGGCACTTGAAAGTGATAATTATAGTGGAAAGAAATGATATCTAGCAGGCTTACCATCAACAGGTGTCTTCTTGCACTGGAGACAAATGCAAAGAAAATGCGTTAGCCTAGCAGATGAGGCTATGTCTTGCATAATGCCGTAAATCGATGGCATTTCTAAAGTTTGCATGTCACACTGGCGTCTTGTAAACTTTCATGAAACAATGTTTTATCTGTGCAATATGTATAGAAAAGAGCTTACCTTGAAAGAATCTGGCACTGAGCAACCTGTTTGAGAAAACAAAAAAAGGCATTTATATATTGTGTCTGTGATAATCTGAGGCTGTTGTGACAATACTTATCAGGCAAATCATGTTTGACACCTACGTGGGAATGCATTTTGGAGTGAAGCCACGCTTGATCTGACACCCATGGAAAGGTCCAGTGGCAGGAATGTCAAGCTATCCTCAAGACCAGTGAGTCTAAAGAGAAGAAAGCAGGCATTTTTGTGACATTTGGGATGCAGTTTGACATCTTGCTGACTCAAATTTGAAATGTGTCTTACATGGCTGCATAGGATGCACAAGTGATGTTACTGGGGATCACCCATAAGCTGTAAGGCTGGATGCTTGCTATCACAGGAAGCAAGTAGACTTGGAACCACAGCTGAAAGCCTTCAGGCGCAAAGAACTCAAACTGAGGTGCAAGGCCTGTCAAGGTCACGTTCAAGATGGTGTCTCGTACTGTTGGATTTTTGATGATGGTGATGTTTTGCTGGAGGTAAAAGAATTGAAATTGCACTTAGGGATATTTAATCATTTTCAAATCTTGTTAAAACAATGGCAAGACTGATGGCAGGTCTTTGTTGTTGGGAAGAAATGTAAAGGCAAAAAAAAAAAAAAAATCAATGTGCCATTGTCTACAATTCAGGAAATGACCGTAAGTCGCGACTGAAAGAGAAACTTGGCTTTTACAAAGATGGGTCAAGTCTTTATTGAGAAGGACGTTACCCTTTGCCAGCCAGCACTGTATGTAAAGTAGAGATCAAGTTTGTGTTAAACAGTCACCTGTTGGTTGATGTTTGTAAATGCTTGGAAAAACTGAGTGAGCTGCGCTTCATCGCCAGACTGCGTTAAGTTTGTGAGGACCACCCTTACAAGGTCGGCATCTTCCAGAGCACCACTGTCAGGATCCAGTATCAACTCAGCCTTCTGTTGTGGGGAAAGGACGGCCACAACTGCCTCCTGATGATGAAATGAAAGTTGATGGATGAGGTCTCTCTCTGAATGAAATTCTGGATGTTGTGCTGCTTTGCCCTGGAATGACTAGGAGCAAAACTTTGGACTTACCCCAGAGATGTTAAAGGCTTTGAGTTCAGCGTATGTTGTAAACTGAGAAAATGGACCCAAGTTTATTTCAACCCAGTCGGCATCAATCAGGATGTCCTGCCTGCAAACTGAAGCATGAACAAGAAGGTTAGAATACATGCGACCTGGCACCCAGTTTCTTTCCATTTCTCAAACAAGAGGCAATTCCGTTATCTGTCCATCAAGTCATTGCTTTTTGTAGTCTTATTTTTCTTTGTTTTTAAATCCAAACACTCAAGGCAGTAGCAGGTGACAAGCTTCATGACATTAGGCCTACCTGGTGTATTAATGACACTGGAAAACATTCTCAGGTAGCCCAGCAACACGTCAGTGATTCCTTGAAGTCTCTGCATTGGTATGGCAGTGAAAACTTTGGCCAGCCCGCTCACACTGCAAAGATTGGGACAAACGTTTCTTATATAATTCCTCAAACGTACATTGTATTTTGCTGCACTAAATTGTTTCTTCTTTTCAGAAAAGTTTACTCACACAACATGGTAGTTTGTGCAGTTTATTTGTGAGGTTGCAATGTTGAGCATCTCTGGAGTGAAACTTGCCAGAATGGAAACCAGTTTGATATGGAACCAAGCATAAAAGTCATCTTTGTTGAAGGCCTGGAATTGGGGACTGATGATGACGAAAGTCCTGTTCATGATACGATCTCTCACCACAGGAGTGAAGTCTGGGACCTGCCAGGTGACAAAAAGGAAGACTCAACCATCACACACTTTTCATGCGGCCATTACATTTGAAGGGATGTTTTAGAAAGCAGTATTGAATGAGGTGATGAAAATAAATTCCCAATAAAGACATAAAGCTTTCGATACCCGTCTGGGTAGCTGGAATGGCAAGCTGCAAGTCTCGGAATGTTGTTTTAGCTGAATTGAAAAGTGTTGCTCACCCGTTCATTTGCGTTCAGCTGTGTGAGGAATTCATCCACATTTTCCAGTGCGTTGCCATCCTCGAGTCGGTCAAAGGCACGATCGATTAGACCCGTATCATTCAATGACCCTGAGCTCAGTAATACCTGCGCCACCTGATTGGGAGCCAGTTCTGACAAGATTTCGATCTACGCCAACAAAAGAAATCAACAGGAAATGAGTAGGACTTGATGCCAAGAACTTAGTGCAACAGATTGTTTATTGGAAGAACAAGTGAAAAACTGCAGCATGCACTCACACTTGAGAAGCTTGGATTGAGGTCAAACAATTCCTGTAGGGTTGCAAAACCAGAGAAGGTGCCAAGATTGACTTGCAGCCAGGATTGACCACCACTGACAGATGAGACACAGCCAGGATCTTCATAAAACAAGAAAGCACATATATTGGTTAGATCTCAATGCCATATGATATAACCAAATGTAGCCTGAGAACATGCTTTCACCTGATGAATCATTTCTTGACAGGAATGGCTTGATGAAATGGGTGAAAACCGCTTGCTGTGTGTCGCTGTCCATGAAGGAACTTTGGTTGCCGAATGCCCTGATTCTAAAATATAAGCAAAGATCTTTGATGTGAAGAAATCCGCGGACTGTCCGTTCTTTTGTTCACAATGGAGGGGAGTGGATATTAACTTACACAGTCTGGTATGTTAGGCAGCTGAAGTTGTTGGTGCTGAGGCAGAATAGAAAGTTTGTGGATGGAGAAGCCAGGAAGGGACGGAGATTGGTCTGGAACCAGTTGCTGATGACATCCTGACTCTGTAGTTGTGCCTGGCTGAAGTTGGCCAGTCGCACTTCTCCCAGAGCCTCAAGAGCTGTAGCCAAGGATGGACTGCTGTTGTTGGGGGCCTAGAATTAGAGGAAATCAAGTTGACATTGAACCCATGCAGGATTAAAATCCGTTTTACAAAACTGGGAGAGTGGACTTACCGTGGTGGCAAAATTTTCAAGAGCCTGCTCCAGAACAGCAGAAGCTTTCTGGAAGAAAAGTTTCCAGACCTCTACTGGGTATGTGCTTTGGCTTTCCAGAGAGCAATTCAACAGTGATGCCAAGTGTCCGCTTGTGAGGTCCAATGCCTTGGTGGAGGGGGGGGGGGGGGGGGGGGGAGAATTATTCAAAACAAAAGGAAAATATAAACCTGTCAGATATTCTACAGCTTTGCCTCAGGTTTGCGATGTAGCAAATGGCCAGTTGTTTTAAAGGATTCACAGGATTACTTCCAACAGACCTACCGTGGCACAGGCAAGCTCAGTGATGGTAAAACTGCACAGAGCTGTAGTGGAATTGTCAGCCGCCAGTCTCTGCTGGACTTGTGATCTGAAGAAAAGAAAAAGAAAAGAAACCCAATGTCATCTCGGTTGCACTGTGTAAGTGTACTGGCAATATCAGAAGCGGGTGAAAGTGTGATAAACCCACCCATTGATTGCATCGCAGATCAGGTCCTCTGTGAAAAGATAACATTTGGCTTTCAGATATTGGCACTTGAAAGTGATAATTATAGTGGAAAGAAATGATATCTAGCAGGCTTACCATCAACAGGTGTCTTCTTGCACTGGAGACAAATGCAAAGAAAATGCGTTAGCCTAGTAGATGAGGCTATGTCTTGCATAATGCCGTAAATCGATGGCATTTCTAAAGTTTGCATGTCACACTGGCGTCTTGTAAACTTTCATGAAACAATGTTTTATCTGTGCAATATGTATAGAAAAGAGCTTACCTTGAAAGAATCTGGCACTGAGCAACCTGTTTGAGAAAACAAAAAAAGGCATTTATATATTGTGTCTGTGATAATCTGAGGCTGTTGTGACAATACTTATCAGGCAAATCATGTTTGACACCTACGTGGGAATGCATTTTGGAGTGAAGCCACGCTTGATCTGACACCCATGGAAAGGTCCAGTGGCAGGAATGTCAAGCTATACTCAAGACCAGTGAGTCTAAAGAGAAGAAAGCAGGCATTTTTGTGACATTTGGGATGCAGTTTGACATCTTGCTGACTCAAATTTGAAATGTGTCTTACATGGCTGCATAGGATGCACAAGTGATGTTACTGGGGATCACCCATAAGCTGTAAGGCCGGATGCTTGCTATCACAGGAAGCAAGTAGACTTGGAACCATAGCTGAAAGCCTTCAGGCGCAAAGAACTCAAACTGAGGTGCAAGGCCTGTCAAGGTCACGTTCAAGATGGTGTCTCGTACTGTTGGATTTTTGATGATGGTGATGTTTTGCTGGAGGTAAAAGAATTGAAATTGCACTTAGGGATATTTAATCATTTTCAAATCTTGTTAAAACAATGGCAAGACTGATGGCAGGTCTTTGTTGTTGGGAAGAAATGTAAAGGCAAAAAAAAAATCAATGTGCCATTGTCTACAATTCAGCAAAAGACCGTAAGGAGCGATTGAAAGAGAAACTTGGCTTTTACAAAGATGGGTCAAGTCTTTATTGAGAAGGACGTTACCCTTTGCCAGCCAGCACTGTATGTAAAGTAGAGATCAAGTTTGTGTTAAACAGTCACCTGTTGGTTGATGTTTGTAAATGCTTGGAAAAACTGAGTGAGCTGCGCTTCATCGCCAGACTGCGTTAAGTTTGTGAGGACCACCCTTACAAGGTCGGCATCTTCCAGAGCACCACTGTCAGGATCCAGTATCAACTCAGCCTTCTGTTGTGGGGAAAGGACGGCCACAACTGCCTCCTGATGATGAAATGAAAGTTGATGGATGAGGTCTCTCTCTGAATGAAATTCTGGATGTTGTGCTGCTTTGCCCTGGAATGACTAGGAGCAAAACTTTGGACTTACCCCAGAGATGTGAAAGGCTTTGAGTTCAGAGTATGTTGTAAACTGAGAAAATGGACCCAAGTTTATTTCAACCCAGTCGGCATCAATCAGGATGTCCTGCCTGCAAACTGAAGCATGAACAAGAAGGTTAGAATACATGCGACCTGGCACCCAGTTTCTTTCCATTTCTCAAACAAGAGGCAATTCCGTTATCTGTCCCTCAAGTCATTGCTTTTTGTAGTCCTATTTTTCTTTGTTTTTAAATCCAAACACTCAAGGCAGTAGCAGGTGACAAGCTTCATGACATTAGGCCTACCTGGTGTATTAATGACACTGGAAAACATTCTCAGGTAGCCCAGCAACACGTCAGTGATTCCTTGAAGTCTCTGCATTGGTATGGCAGTGAAAACTTTGGCCAGCCCGCTCACACTGCAAAGATTGGGACAAACGTTTCTTATATAATTCCTCAAACGTACATTGTATTTTGCTGCACTAAATTGTTTCTTCTTTTCAGAAAAGTTTACTCACACAACATGGTAGTTTGTGCAGTTTATTTGTGAGGTTGCAATGTTGAGCATCTCTGGAGTGAAACTTGCCAGAATGGAAACCAGTTTGATATGGAACCAAGCATAAAAGTCATCTTTGTTGAAGGCCTGGAATTGGGGACTGATGATGACGAAAGTCCTGTTCATGATACGATCTCTCACCACAGGAGTGAAGTCTGGGACCTGCCAGGTGACAAAAAGGAAGACTCAACCATCACACACTTTTCATGCGGCCATTACATTTGAAGGGATGTTTTAGAAAGCAGTATTGAATGAGGTGATGAAAATAAATTCCCAATAAAGACATAAAGCTTTCGATACCCGTCTGGGTAGCTGGAATGGCAAGCTGCAAGTCTCGGAATGTTGTTTTAGCTGAATTGAAAAGTGTTGCTCACCCGTTGATTTGCGTTCAGCTGTGTGAGGAATTCATCCACATTTTCCAGTGCGTTGCCATCCTCGAGTCGGTCAAAGGCACGATCGATTAGACCCGTATCATTCAATGACCCTGAGCTCAGTAATACCTGCGCCACCTGATTGGGAGCCAGTTCTGACAAGATTTCGATCTACGCCAACAAAAGAAATCAACAGGAAATGAGTAGGACTTGATGCCAAGAACTTAGTGCAACAGATTGTTTATTGGAAGAACGAGTGAAAAACTGCAGCATGCACTCACACTTGAGAAGCTTGGATTGAGGTCAAACAATTCCTGTAGGGTTGCAAAACCAGAGAAGGTGCCAAGATTGACTTGCAGCCAGGATTGACCACCACTGACAGATGAGACACAGCCAGGATCTTCATAAAACAAGAAAGCACATATATTGGTTAGATCTCAATGCCATATGATATAACCAAATGTAGCCTGAGAACATGCTTTCACCTGATGAATCATTTCTTGACAGGAATGGCTTGATGAAATGGGTGAAAACCGCTTGCTGTGTGTCGCTGTCCATGAAGGAACTTTGGTTGCCGAATGCCCTGATTCTAAAATATAAGCAAAGATCTTTGATGTGAAGAAATCCGCGGACTGTCCGTTCTTTTGTTCACAATGGAGGGGAGTGGATATTAACTTACACAGTCTGGTATGTTAGGCAGCTGAAGTTGTTGGTGCTGAGGCAGAATAGAAAGTTTGTGGATGGAGAAGCCAGGAAGGGACGGAGATTGGTCTGGAACCAGTTGCTGATGACATCCTGACTCTGTAGTTGTGCCTGGCTGAAGTTGGCCAGTCGCACTTCTCCCAGAGCCTCAAGAGCTGTAGCCAAGGATGGACTGCTGTTGTTGGGGGCCTAGAATTAGAGGAAATCAAGTTGACATTGAACCCATGCAGGATTAAAATCCGTTTTACAAAACTGGGAGAGTGGACTTACCGTGGTGGCAAAATTTTCAAGAGCCTGCTCCAGAACAGCAGAAGCTTTCTGGAAGAAAAGTTTCCAGACCTCTACTGGGTATGTGCTTTGGCTTTCCAGAGAGCAATTCAACAGTGATGCCAAGTGTCCGCTTGTGAGGTCCAATGCCTTGGTGGAGGGGGGGGGGGGGGGGGGGGGGAGAATTATTCAAAACAAAAGGAAAATATAAACCTGTCAGATATTCTACAGCTTTGCCTCAGGTTTGCGATGTAGCAAATGGCCAGTTGTTTTAAAGGATTCACAGGATTACTTCCAACAGACCTACCGTGGCACAGGCAAGCTCAGTGATGGTAAAACTGCACAGAGCTGTAGTGGAATTGTCAGCCGCCAGTCTCTGCTGGACTTGTGATCTGAAGAAAAGAAAAAGAAAAGAAACCCAATGTCATCTCGGTTGCACTGTGTAAGTGTACTGGCAATATCAGAAGCGGGTGAAAGTGTGATAAACCCACCCATTGATTGCATCGCAGATCAGGTCCTCTGTGAAAAGATAACATTTGGCTTTCAGATATTGGCACTTGAAAGTGATAATTATAGTGGAAAGAAATGATATCTAGCAGGCTTACCATCAACAGGTGTCTTCTTGCACTGGAGACAAATGCAAAGAAAATGCGTTAGCCTAGTAGATGAGGCTATGTCTTGCATAATGCCGTAAATCGATGGCATTTCTAAAGTTTGCATGTCACACTGGCGTCTTGTAAACTTTCATGAAACAATGTTTTATCTGTGCAATATGTATAGAAAAGAGCTTACCTTGAAAGAATCTGGCACTGAGCAACCTGTTTGAGAAAACAAAAAAAGGCATTTATATATTGTGTCTGTGATAATCTGAGGCTGTTGTGACAATACTTATCAGGCAAATCATGTTTGACACCTACGTGGGAATGCATTTTGGAGTGAAGCCACGCTTGATCTGACACCCATGGAAAGGTCCAGTGGCAGGAATGTCAAGCTATACTCAAGACCAGTGAGTCTAAAGAGAAGAAAGCAGGCATTTTTGTGACATTTGGGATGCAGTTTGACATCTTGCTGACTCAAATTTGAAATGTGTCTTACATGGCTGCATAGGATGCACAAGTGATGTTACTGGGGATCACCCATAAGCTGTAAGGCCGGATGCTTGCTATCACAGGAAGCAAGTAGACTTGGAACCATAGCTGAAAGCCTTCAGGCGCAAAGAACTCAAACTGAGGTGCAAGGCCTGTCAAGGTCACGTTCAAGATGGTGTCTCGTACTGTTGGATTTTTGATGATGGTGATGTTTTGCTGGAGGTAAAAGAATTGAAATTGCACTTAGGGATATTTAATCATTTTCAAATCTTGTTAAAACAATGGCAAGACTGATGGCAGGTCTTTGTTGTTGGGAAGAAATGTAAAGGCAAAAAAAAAATCAATGTGCCATTGTCTACAATTCAGCAAAAGACCGTAAGGAGCGATTGAAAGAGAAACTTGGCTTTTACAAAGATGGGTCAAGTCTTTATTGAGAAGGACGTTACCCTTTGCCAGCCAGCACTGTATGTAAAGTAGAGATCAAGTTTGTGTTAAACAGTCACCTGTTGGTTGATGTTTGTAAATGCTTGGAAAAACTGAGTGAGCTGCGCTTCATCGCCAGACTGCGTTAAGTTTGTGAGGACCACCCTTACAAGGTCGGCATCTTCCAGAGCACCACTGTCAGGATCCAGTATCAACTCAGCCTTCTGTTGTGGGGAAAGGACGGCCACAACTGCCTCCTGATGATGAAATGAAAGTTGATGGATGAGGTCTCTCTCTGAATGAAATTCTGGATGTTGTGCTGCTTTGCCCTGGAATGACTAGGAGCAAAACTTTGGACTTACCCCAGAGATGTGAAAGGCTTTGAGTTCAGAGTATGTTGTAAACTGAGAAAATGGACCCAAGTTTATTTCAACCCAGTCGGCATCAATCAGGATGTCCTGCCTGCAAACTGAAGCATGAACAAGAAGGTTAGAATACATGCGACCTGGCACCCAGTTTCTTTCCATTTCTCAAACAAGAGGCAATTCCGTTATCTGTCCCTCAAGTCATTGCTTTTTGTAGTCCTATTTTTCTTTGTTTTTAAATCCAAACACTCAAGGCAGTAGCAGGTGACAAGCTTCATGACATTAGGCCTACCTGGTGTATTAATGACACTGGAAAACATTCTCAGGTAGCCCAGCAACACGTCAGTGATTCCTTGAAGTCTCTGCATTGGTATGGCAGTGAAAACTTTGGCCAGCCCGCTCACACTGCAAAGATTGGGACAAACGTTTCTTATATAATTCCTCAAACGTACATTGTATTTTGCTGCACTAAATTGTTTCTTCTTTTCAGAAAAGTTTACTCACACAACATGGTAGTTTGTGCAGTTTATTTGTGAGGTTGCAATGTTGAGCATCTCTGGAGTGAAACTTGCCAGAATGGAAACCAGTTTGATATGGAACCAAGCATAAAAGTCATCTTTGTTGAAGGCCTGGAATTGGGGACTGATGATGACGAAAGTCCTGTTCATGATACGATCTCTCACCACAGGAGTGAAGTCTGGGACCTGCCAGGTGACAAAAAGGAAGACTCAACCATCACACACTTTTCATGCGGCCATTACATTTGAAGGGATGTTTTAGAAAGCAGTATTGAATGAGGTGATGAAAATAAATTCCCAATAAAGACATAAAGCTTTCGATACCCGTCTGGGTAGCTGGAATGGCAAGCTGCAAGTCTCGGAATGTTGTTTTAGCTGAATTGAAAAGTGTTGCTCACCCGTTGATTTGCGTTCAGCTGTGTGAGGAATTCATCCACATTTTCCAGTGCGTTGCCATCCTCGAGTCGGTCAAAGGCACGATCGATTAGACCCGTATCATTCAATGACCCTGAGCTCAGTAATACCTGCGCCACCTGATTGGGAGCCAGTTCTGACAAGATTTCGATCTACGCCAACAAAAGAAATCAACAGGAAATGAGTAGGACTTGATGCCAAGAACTTAGTGCAACAGATTGTTTATTGGAAGAACGAGTGAAAAACTGCAGCATGCACTCACACTTGAGAAGCTTGGATTGAGGTCAAACAATTCCTGTAGGGTTGCAAAACCAGAGAAGGTGCCAAGATTGACTTGCAGCCAGGATTGACCACCACTGACAGATGAGACACAGCCAGGATCTTCATAAAACAAGAAAGCACATATATTGGTTAGATCTCAATGCCATATGATATAACCAAATGTAGCCTGAGAACATGCTTTCACCTGATGAATCATTTCTTGACAGGAATGGCTTGATGAAATGGGTGAAAACCGCTTGCTGTGTGTCGCTGTCCATGAAGGAACTTTGGTTGCCGAATGCCCTGATTCTAAAATATAAGCAAAGATCTTTGATGTGAAGAAATCCGCGGACTGTCCGTTCTTTTGTTCACAATGGAGGGGAGTGGATATTAACTTACACAGTCTGGTATGTTAGGCAGCTGAAGTTGTTGGTGCTGAGGCAGAATAGAAAGTTTGTGGATGGAGAAGCCAGGAAGGGACGGAGATTGGTCTGGAACCAGTTGCTGATGACATCCTGACTCTGTAGTTGTGCCTGGCTGAAGTTGGCCAGTCGCACTTCTCCCAGAGCCTCAAGAGCTGTAGCCAAGGATGGACTGCTGTTGTTGGGGGCCTAGAATTAGAGGAAATCAAGTTGACATTGAACCCATGCAGGATTAAAATCCGTTTTACAAAACTGGGGGAGTGGACTTACCGTGGTGGCAAAATTTTCAAGAGCCTGCTCCAGAACAGCAGAAGCTTTCTGGAAGAAAAGTTTCCAGACCTCTACTGGGTATGTGCTTTGGCTTTCCAGAGAGCAATTCAACAGTGATGCCAAGTGTCCGCTTGTGAGGTCCAATGCCTTGGTGGAGGGGGGGGGGGGGGGGGGGGGGGGGGGGGGGGGATTATTCAAAACAAAAGGAAAATATAAACCTGTCAGATATTCTACAGCTTTGCCTCAGGTTTGCGATGTAGCAAATGGCCAGTTGTTTTAAAGGATTCACAGGATTACTTCCAACAGACCTACCGTGGCACAGGCAAGCTCAGTGATGGTAAAACTGCACAGAGCTGTAGTGGAATTGTCAGCCGCCAGTCTCTGCTGGACTTGTGATCTGAAGAAAAGAAAAAGAAAAGAAACCCAATGTCATCTCGGTTGCACTGTGTAAGTGTACTGGCAATATCAGAAGCGGGTGAAAGTGTGATAAACCCACCCATTGATTGCATCGCAGATCAGGTCCTCTGTGAAAAGATAACATTTGGCTTTTAGATATTGGCACTTGAAAGTGATAATTATAGTGGAAAGAAATGATATCTAGCAGGCTTACCATCAACAGGTGTCTTCTTGCACTGGAGACAAATGCAAAGAAAATGCGTTAGCCTAGCAGATGAGGCTATGTCTTGCATAATGCCGTAAATCGATGGCATTTCTAAAGTTTGCATGTCACACTGGCGTCTTGTAAACTTTCATGAAACAATGTTTTATCTGTGCAATATGTATAGAAAAGAGCTTACCTTGAAAGAATCTGGCACTGAGCAACCTGTTTGAGAAAACAAAAAAAGACATTTATATATTGTGTCTGTGATAATCTGAGGCTGTTGTGACAATACTTATCAGGCAAATCATGTTTGACACCTACGTGGGAATGCATTTTGGAGTGAAGCCACGCTTGATCTGACACCCATGGAAAGGTCCAGTGGCAGGAATGTCAAGCTATCCTCAAGACCAGTGAGTCTAAAGAGAAGAAAGCAGGCATTTTTGTGACATTTGGGATGCAGTTTGACATCTTGCTGACTCAAATTTGAAATGTGTCTTACATGGCTGCATAGGATGCACAAGTGATGTTACTGGGGATCACCCATAAGCTGTAAGGCCGGATGCTTGCTATCACAGGAAGCAAGTAGACTTGGAACCACAGCTGAAAGCCTTCAGGCGCAAAGAACTCAAACTGAGGTGCAAGGCCTGTCAAGGTCACGTTCAAGATGGTGTCTCGTACTGTTGGATTTTTGATGATGGTGATGTTTTGCTGGAGGTAAAAGAATTGAAATTGCACTTAGGGATATTTAATCATTTTCAAATCTTGTTAAAACAATGGCAAGACTGATGGCAGGTCTTTGTTGTTGGGAAGAAATGTAAAGGCAAAAAAAAAAAAAAATCAATGTGCCATTGTCTACAATTCAGCAAAAGACCGTAAGGCGCGACTGAAAGAGAAACTTGGCTTTTACAAAGATGGGTCAAGTCTTTATTGAGAAGGACGTTACCCTTTGCCAGCCAGCACTGTATGTAAAGTAGAGATCAAGTTTGTGTTAAACAGTCACCTGTTGGTTGATGTTTGCAAATGCTTGGAAAAACTGAGTGAGCTGCGCTTCATCGCCAGACTGCGTTAAGTTTGTGAGGACCACCCTTACAAGGTCGGCATCTTCCAGAGCACCACTGTCAGGATCCAGTATCAACTCAGCCTTCTGTTGTGGGGAAAGGACGGCCACAACTGCCTCCTGATGATGAAATGAAAGTTGATGGATGAGGTTTCTCTCTGAATGAAATTCTGGATGTTGTGCTGCTTTGCCCTGGAATGACTAGGAGCAAAACTTTGGACTTACCCCAGAGATGTTAAAGGCTTTGAGTTCAGAGTATGTTGTAAACTGAGAAAATGGACCCAAGTTTATTTCAACCCAGTCGGCATCAATCAGGATGTCCTGCCTGCAAACTGAAGCATGAACAAGAAGGTTAGAATACATGCGACCTGGCACCCAGTTTCTTTCCATTTCTCAAACAAGAGGCAATTCCGTTATCTGTCCATCAAGTCATTGCTTTTTGTAGTCTTATTTTTCTTTGTTTTTAAATCCAAACACTCAAGGCAGTAGCAGGTGACAAGCTTCATGACATTAGGCCTACCTGGTGTATTAATGACACTGGAAAACATTCTCAGGTAGCCCAGCAACACGTCAGTGATTCCTTGAAGTCTCTGCATTGGTATGGCAGTGAAAACTTTGGCCAGCCCGCTCACACTGCAAAGATTGGGACAAACGTTTCTTATATAATTCCTCAAACGTACATTGTATTTTGCTGCACTAAATTGTTTCTTCTTTTCAGAAAAGTTTACTCACACAACATGGTAGTTTGTGCAGTTTATTTGTGAGGTTGCAATGTTGAGCATCTCTGGAGTGAAACTTGCCAGAATGGAAACCAGTTTGATATGGAACCAAGCATAAAAGTCATCTTTGTTGAAGGCCTGGAATTGGGGACTGATGATGACGAAAGTCCTGTTCATGATACGATCTCTCACCACAGGAGTGAAGTCTGGGACCTGCCAGGTGACAAAAAGGAAGACTCAACCATCACACACTTTTCATGCGGCCATTACATTTGAAGGGATGTTTTAGAAAGCAGTATTGAATGAGGTGATGAAAATAAATTCCCAATAAAGACATAAAGCTTTCGATACCCGTCTGGGTAGCTGGAATGGCAAGCTGCAAGTCTCGGAATGTTGTTTTAGCTGAATTGAAAAGTGTTGCTCACCCGTTGATTTGCGTTCAGCTGTGTGAGGAATTCATCCACATTTTCCAGTGCGTTGCCATCCTCGAGTCGGTCAAAGGCACGATCGATTAGACCCGTATCATTCAATGACCCTGAGCTCAGTAATACCTGCGCCACCTGATTGGGAGCCAGTTCTGACAAGATTTCGATCTACGCCAACAAAAGAAATCAACAGGAAATGAGTAGGACTTGATGCCAAGAACTTAGTGCAACAGATTGTTTATTGGAAGAACGAGTGAAAAACTGCAGCATGCACTCACACTTGAGAAGCTTGGATTGAGGTCAAACAATTCCTGTAGGGTTGCAAAACCAGAGAAGGTGCCAAGATTGACTTGCAGCCAGGATTGACCACCACTGACAGATGAGACACAGCCAGGATCTTCATAAAACAAGAAAGCACATATATTGGTTAGATCTCAATGCCATATGATATAACCAAATGTAGCCTGAGAACATGCTTTCACCTGATGAATCATTTCTTGACAGGAATGGCTTGATGAAATGGGTGAAAACCGCTTGCTGTGTGTCGCTGTCCATGAAGGAACTTTGGTTGCCGAATGCCCTGATTCTAAAATATAAGCAAAGATCTTTGATGTGAAGAAATCCGCGGACTGTCCGTTCTTTTGTTCACAATGGAGGGGAGTGGATATTAACTTACACAGTCTGGTATGTTAGGCAGCTGAAGTTGTTGGTGCTGAGGCAGAATAGAAAGTTTGTGGATGGAGAAGCCAGGAAGGGACGGAGATTGGTCTGGAACCAGTTGCTGATGACATCCTGACTCTGTAGTTGTGCCTGGCTGAAGTTGGCCAGTCGCACTTCTCCCAGAGCCTCAAGAGCTGTAGCCAAGGATGGACTGCTGTTGTTGGGGGCCTAGAATTAGAGGAAATCAAGTTGACATTGAATCCATGCAGGATTAAAATCCGTTTTACAAAACTGGGGGAGTGGACTTACCGTGGTGGCAAAATTTTCAAGAGCCTGCTCCAGAACAGCAGAAGCTTTCTGGAAGAAAAGTTTCCAGACCTCTACTGGGTATGTGCTTTGGCTTTCCAGAGAGCAATTCAACAGTGATGCCAAGTGTCCGCTTGTGAGGTCCAATGCCTTGGTGGAGGGGGGGGGGGGGGGGGGGGGGGGGGGGGGGGGAGAGAATTATTCAAAACAAAAGGAAAATATAAACCTGTCAGATATTCTACAGCTTTGCCTCAGGTTTGCGATGTAGCAAATGGCCAGTTGTTTTAAAGGATTCACAGGATTACTTCCAACAGACCTACCGTGGCACAGGCAAGCTCAGTGATGGTAAAACTGCACAGAGCTGTAGTGGAATTGTCAGCCGCCAGTCTCTGCTGGACTTGTGATCTGAAGAAAAGAAAAAGAAAAGAAACCCAATGTCATCTCGGTTGCACTGTGTAAGTGTACTGGCAATATCAGAAGCGGGTGAAAGTGTGATAAACCCACCCATTGATTGCATCGCAGATCAGGTCCTCTGTGAAAAGATAACATTTGGCTTTTAGATATTGGCACTTGAAAGTGATAATTATAGTGGAAAGAAATGATATCTAGCAGGCTTACCATCAACAGGTGTCTTCTTGCACTGGAGACAAATGCAAAGAAAATGCGTTAGCCTAGCAGATGAGGCTATGTCTTGCATAATGCCGTAAATCGATGGCATTTCTAAAGTTTGCATGTCACACTGGCGTCTTGTAAACTTTCATGAAACAATGTTTTATCTGTGCAATATGTATAGAAAAGAGCTTACCTTGAAAGAATCTGGCACTGAGCAACCTGTTTGAGAAAACAAAAAAAGACATTTATATATTGTGTCTGTGATAATCTGAGGCTGTTGTGACAATACTTATCAGGCAAATCATGTTTGACACCTACGTGGGAATGCATTTTGGAGTGAAGCCACGCTTGATCTGACACCCATGGAAAGGTCCAGTGGCAGGAATGTCAAGCTATCCTCAAGACCAGTGAGTCTAAAGAGAAGAAAGCAGGCATTTTTGTGACATTTGGGATGCAGTTTGACATCTTGCTGACTCAAATTTGAAATGTGTCTTACATGGCTGCATAGGATGCACAAGTGATGTTACTGGGGATCACCCATAAGCTGTAAGGCCGGATGCTTGCTATCACAGGAAGCAAGTAGACTTGGAACCACAGCTGAAAGCCTTCAGGCGCAAAGAACTCAAACTGAGGTGCAAGGCCTGTCAAGGTCACGTTCAAGATGGTGTCTCGTACTGTTGGATTTTTGATGATGGTGATGTTTTGCTGGAGGTAAAAGAATTGAAATTGCACTTAGGGATATTTAATCATTTTCAAATCTTGTTAAAACAATGGCAAGACTGATGGCAGGTCTTTGTTGTTGGGAAGAAATGTAAAGGCAAAAAAAAAAAAAAATCAATGTGCCATTGTCTACAATTCAGCAAAAGACCGTAAGGCGCGACTGAAAGAGAAACTTGGCTTTTACAAAGATGGGTCAAGTCTTTATTGAGAAGGACGTTACCCTTTGCCAGCCAGCACTGTATGTAAAGTAGAGATCAAGTTTGTGTTAAACAGTCACCTGTTGGTTGATGTTTGCAAATGCTTGGAAAAACTGAGTGAGCTGCGCTTCATCGCCAGACTGCGTTAAGTTTGTGAGGACCACCCTTACAAGGTCGGCATCTTCCAGAGCACCACTGTCAGGATCCAGTATCAACTCAGCCTTCTGTTGTGGGGAAAGGACGGCCACAACTGCCTCCTGATGATGAAATGAAAGTTGATGGATGAGGTTTCTCTCTGAATGAAATTCTGGATGTTGTGCTGCTTTGCCCTGGAATGACTAGGAGCAAAACTTTGGACTTACCCCAGAGATGTTAAAGGCTTTGAGTTCAGAGTATGTTGTAAACTGAGAAAATGGACCCAAGTTTATTTCAACCCAGTCGGCATCAATCAGGATGTCCTGCCTGCAAACTGAAGCATGAACAAGAAGGTTAGAATACATGCGACCTGGCACCCAGTTTCTTTCCATTTCTCAAACAAGAGGCAATTCCGTTATCTGTCCATCAAGTCATTGCTTTTTGTAGTCTTATTTTTCTTTGTTTTTAAATCCAAACACTCAAGGCAGTAGCAGGTGACAAGCTTCATGACATTAGGCCTACCTGGTGTATTAATGACACTGGAAAACATTCTCAGGTAGCCCAGCAACACGTCAGTGATTCCTTGAAGTCTCTGCATTGGTATGGCAGTGAAAACTTTGGCCAGCCCGCTCACACTGCAAAGATTGGGACAAACGTTTCTTATATAATTCCTCAAACGTACATTGTATTTTGCTGCACTAAATTGTTTCTTCTTTTCAGAAAAGTTTACTCACACAACATGGTAGTTTGTGCAGTTTATTTGTGAGGTTGCAATGTTGAGCATCTCTGGAGTGAAACTTGCCAGAATGGAAACCAGTTTGATATGGAACCAAGCATAAAAGTCATCTTTGTTGAAGGCCTGGAATTGGGGACTGATGATGACGAAAGTCCTGTTCATGATACGATCTCTCACCACAGGAGTGAAGTCTGGGACCTGCCAGGTGACAAAAAGGAAGACTCAACCATCACACACTTTTCATGCGGCCATTACATTTGAAGGGATGTTTTAGAAAGCAGTATTGAATGAGGTGATGAAAATAAATTCCCAATAAAGACATAAAGCTTTCGATACCCGTCTGGGTAGCTGGAATGGCAAGCTGCAAGTCTCGGAATGTTGTTTTAGCTGAATTGAAAAGTGTTGCTCACCCGTTGATTTGCGTTCAGCTGTGTGAGGAATTCATCCACATTTTCCAGTGCGTTGCCATCCTCGAGTCGGTCAAAGGCACGATCGATTAGACCCGTATCATTCAATGACCCTGAGCTCAGTAATACCTGCGCCACCTGATTGGGAGCCAGTTCTGACAAGATTTCGATCTACGCCAACAAAAGAAATCAACAGGAAATGAGTAGGACTTGATGCCAAGAACTTAGTGCAACAGATTGTTTATTGGAAGAACGAGTGAAAAACTGCAGCATGCACTCACACTTGAGAAGCTTGGATTGAGGTCAAACAATTCCTGTAGGGTTGCAAAACCAGAGAAGGTGCCAAGATTGACTTGCAGCCAGGATTGACCACCACTGACAGATGAGACACAGCCAGGATCTTCATAAAACAAGAAAGCACATATATTGGTTAGATCTCAATGCCATATGATATAACCAAATGTAGCCTGAGAACATGCTTTCACCTGATGAATCATTTCTTGACAGGAATGGCTTGATGAAATGGGTGAAAACCGCTTGCTGTGTGTCGCTGTCCATGAAGGAACTTTGGTTGCCGAATGCCCTGATTCTAAAATATAAGCAAAGATCTTTGATGTGAAGAAATCCGCGGACTGTCCGTTCTTTTGTTCACAATGGAGGGGAGTGGATATTAACTTACACAGTCTGGTATGTTAGGCAGCTGAAGTTGTTGGTGCTGAGGCAGAATAGAAAGTTTGTGGATGGAGAAGCCAGGAAGGGACGGAGATTGGTCTGGAACCAGTTGCTGATGACATCCTGACTCTGTAGTTGTGCCTGGCTGAAGTTGGCCAGTCGCACTTCTCCCAGAGCCTCAAGAGCTGTAGCCAAGGATGGACTGCTGTTGTTGGGGGCCTAGAATTAGAGGAAATCAAGTTGACATTGAATCCATGCAGGATTAAAATCCGTTTTACAAAACTGGGGGAGTGGACTTACCGTGGTGGCAAAATTTTCAAGAGCCTGCTCCAGAACAGCAGAAGCTTTCTGGAAGAAAAGTTTCCAGACCTCTACTGGGTATGTGCTTTGGCTTTCCAGAGAGCAATTCAACAGTGATGCCAAGTGTCCGCTTGTGAGGTCCAATGCCTTGGTGGAGGGGGGGGGGGGGGGGGGGGGGGGGGGGGGGGGGGAGAGAATTATTCAAAACAAAAGGAAAATATAAACCTGTCAGATATTCTACAGCTTTGCCTCAGGTTTGCGATGTAGCAAATGGCCAGTTGTTTTAAAGGATTCACAGGATTACTTCCAACAGACCTACCGTGGCACAGGCAAGCTCAGTGATGGTAAAACTGCACAGAGCTGTAGTGGAATTGTCAGCCGCCAGTCTCTGCTGGACTTGTGATCTGAAGAAAAGAAAAAGAAAAGAAACCCAATGTCATCTCGGTTGCACTGTGTAAGTGTACTGGCAATATCAGAAGCGGGTGAAAGTGTGATAAACCCACCCATTGATTGCATCGCAGATCAGGTCCTCTGTGAAAAGATAACATTTGGCTTTTAGATATTGGCACTTGAAAGTGATAATTATAGTGGAAAGAAATGATATCTAGCAGGCTTACCATCAACAGGTGTCTTCTTGCACTGGAGACAAATGCAAAGAAAATGCGTTAGCCTAGCAGATGAGGCTATGTCTTGCATAATGCCGTAAATCGATGGCATTTCTAAAGTTTGCATGTCACACTGGCGTCTTGTAAACTTTCATGAAACAATGTTTTATCTGTGCAATATGTATAGAAAAGAGCTTACCTTGAAAGAATCTGGCACTGAGCAACCTGTTTGAGAAAACAAAAAAAGGCATTTATATATTGTGTCTGTGATAATCTGAGGCTGTTGTGACAATACTTATCAGGCAAATCATGTTTGACACCTACGTGGGAATGCATTTTGGAGTGAAGCCACGCTTGATCTGACACCCATGGAAAGGTCCAGTGGCAGGAATGTCAAGCTATCCTCAAGACCAGTGAGTCTAAAGAGAAGAAAGCAGGCATTTTTGTGACATTTGGGATGCAGTTTGACATCTTGCTGACTCAAATTTGAAATGTGTCTTACATGGCTGCATAGGATGCACAAGTGATGTTACTGGGGATCACCCATAAGCTGTAAGGCCGGATGCTTGCTATCACAGGAAGCAAGTAGACTTGGAACCACAGCTGAAAGCCTTCAGGCGCAAAGAACTCAAACTGAGGTGCAAGGCCTGTCAAGGTCACGTTCAAGATGGTGTCTCGTACTGTTGGATTTTTGATGATGGTGATGTTTTGCTGGAGGTAAAAGAATTGAAATTGCACTTAGGGATATTTAATCATTTTCAAATCTTGTTAAAACAATGGCAAGACTGATGGCAGGTCTTTGTTGTTGGGAAGAAATGTAAAGGCAAAAAAAAAAAAAAATCAATGTGCCATTGTCTACAATTCAGCAAAAGACCGTAAGGCGCGACTGAAAGAGAAACTTGGCTTTTACAAAGATGGGTCAAGTCTTTATTGAGAAGGACGTTACCCTTTGCCAGCCAGCACTGTATGTAAAGTAGAGATCAAGTTTGTGTTAAACAGTCACCTGTTGGTTGATGTTTGCAAATGCTTGGAAAAACTGAGTGAGCTGCGCTTCATCGCCAGACTGCGTTAAGTTTGTGAGGACCACCCTTACAAGGTCGGCATCTTCCAGAGCACCACTGTCAGGATCCAGTATCAACTCAGCCTTCTGTTGTGGGGAAAGGACGGCCACAACTGCCTCCTGATGATGAAATGAAAGTTGATGGATGAGGTCTCTCTCTGAATGAAATTCTGGATGTTGTGCTGCTTTGCCCTGGAATGACTAGGAGCAAAACTTTGGACTTACCCCAGAGATGTTAAAGGCTTTGAGTTCAGCGTATGTTGTAAACTGAGAAAATGGACCCAAGTTTATTTCAACCCAGTCGGCATCAATCAGGATGTCCTGCCTGCAAACTGAAGCATGAACAAGAAGGTTAGAATACATGCGACCTGGCACCCAGTTTCTTTCCATTTCTCAAACAAGAGGCAATTCCGTTATCTGTCCATCAAGTCATTGCTTTTTGTAGTCTTATTTTTCTTTGTTTTTAAATCCAAACACTCAAGGCAGTAGCAGGTGACAAGCTTCATGACATTAGGCCTACCTGGTGTATTAATGACACTGGAAAACATTCTCAGGTAGCCCAGCAACACGTCAGTGATTCCTTGAAGTCTCTGCATTGGTATGGCAGTGAAAACTTTGGCCAGCCCGCTCACACTGCAAAGATTGGGACAAACGTTTCTTATATAATTCCTCAAACGTACATTGTATTTTGCTGCACTAAATTGTTTCTTCTTTTCAGAAAAGTTTACTCACACAACATGGTAGTTTGTGCAGTTTATTTGTGAGGTTGCAATGTTGAGCATCTCTGGAGTGAAACTTGCCAGAATGGAAACCAGTTTGATATGGAACCAAGCATAAAAGTCATCTTTGTTGAAGGCCTGGAATTGGGGACTGATGATGACGAAAGTCCTGTTCATGATACGATCTCTCACCACAGGAGTGAAGTCTGGGACCTGCCAGGTGACAAAAAGGAAGACTCAACCATCACACACTTTTCATGCGGCCATTACATTTGAAGGGATGTTTTAGAAAGCAGTATTGAATGAGGTGATGAAAATAAATTCCCAATAAAGACATAAAGCTTTCGATACCCGTCTGGGTAGCTGGAATGGCAAGCTGCAAGTCTCGGAATGTTGTTTTAGCTGAATTGAAAAGTGTTGCTCACCCGTTGATTTGCGTTCAGCTGTGTGAGGAATTCATCCACATTTTCCAGTGCGTTGCCATCCTCGAGTCGGTCAAAGGCACGATCGATTAGACCCGTATCATTCAATGACCCTGAGCTCAGTAATACCTGCGCCACCTGATTGGGAGCCAGTTCTGACAAGATTTCGATCTACGCCAACAAAAGAAATCAACAGGAAATGAGTAGGACTTGATGCCAAGAACTTAGTGCAACAGATTGTTTATTGGAAGAACGAGTGAAAAACTGCAGCATGCACTCACACTTGAGAAGCTTGGATTGAGGTCAAACAATTCCTGTAGGGTTGCAAAACCAGAGAAGGTGCCAAGATTGACTTGCAGCCAGGATTGACCACCACTGACAGATGAGACACAGCCAGGATCTTCATAAAACAAGAAAGCACATATATTGGTTAGATCTCAATGCCATATGATATAACCAAATGTAGCCTGAGAACATGCTTTCACCTGATGAATCATTTCTTGACAGGAATGGCTTGATGAAATGGGTGAAAACCGCTTGCTGTGTGTCGCTGTCCATGAAGGAACTTTGGTTGCCGAATGCCCTGATTCTAAAATATAAGCAAAGATCTTTGATGTGAAGAAATCCGCGGACTGTCCGTTCTTTTGTTCACAATGGAGGGGAGTGGATATTAACTTACACAGTCTGGTATGTTAGGCAGCTGAAGTTGTTGGTGCTGAGGCAGAATAGAAAGTTTGTGGATGGAGAAGCCAGGAAGGGACGGAGATTGGTCTGGAACCAGTTGCTGATGACATCCTGACTCTGTAGTTGTGCCTGGCTGAAGTTGGCCAGTCGCACTTCTCCCAGAGCCTCAAGAGCTGTAGCCAAGGATGGACTGCTGTTGTTGGGGGCCTAGAATTAGAGGAAATCAAGTTGACATTGAATCCATGCAGGATTAAAATCCGTTTTACAAAACTGGGGGAGTGGACTTACCGTGGTGGCAAAATTTTCAAGAGCCTGCTCCAGAACAGCAGAAGCTTTCTGGAAGAAAAGTTTCCAGACCTCTACTGGGTATGTGCTTTGGCTTTCCAGAGAGCAATTCAACAGTGATGCCAAGTGTCCGCTTGTGAGGTCCAATGCCTTGGTGGAGGGGGGGGGGGGAGAATTATTCAAAACAAAAGGAAAATATAAACCTGTCAGATATTCTACAGCTTTGCCTCAGGTTTGCGATGTAGCAAATGGCCAGTTGTTTTAAAGGATTCACAGGATTACTTCCAACAGACCTACCGTGGCACAGGCAAGCTCAGTGATGGTAAAACTGCACAGAGCTGTAGTGGAATTGTCAGCCGCCAGTCTCTGCTGGACTTGTGATCTGAAGAAAAGAAAAAGAAAAGAAACCCAATGTCATCTCGGTTGCACTGTGTAAGTGTACTGGCAATATCAGAAGCGGGTGAAAGTGTGATAAACCCACCCATTGATTGCATCGCAGATCAGGTCCTCTGTGAAAAGATAACATTTGGCTTTTAGATATTGGCACTTGAAAGTGATAATTATAGTGGAAAGAAATGATATCTAGCAGGCTTACCATCAACAGGTGTCTTCTTGCACTGGAGACAAATGCAAAGAAAATGCGTTAGCCTAGCAGATGAGGCTATGTCTTGCATAATGCCGTAAATCGATGGCATTTCTAAAGTTTGCATGTCACACTGGCGTCTTGTAAACTTTCATGAAACAATGTTTTATCTGTGCAATATGTATAGAAAAGAGCTTACCTTGAAAGAATCTGGCACTGAGCAACCTGTTTGAGAAAACAAAAAAAGGCATTTATATATTGTGTCTGTGATAATCTGAGGCTGTTGTGACAATACTTATCAGGCAAATCATGTTTGACACCTACGTGGGAATGCATTTTGGAGTGAAGCCACGCTTGATCTGACACCCATGGAAAGGTCCAGTGGCAGGAATGTCAAGCTATCCTCAAGACCAGTGAGTCTAAAGAGAAGAAAGCAGGCATTTTTGTGACATTTGGGATGCAGTTTGACATCTTGCTGACTCAAATTTGAAATGTGTCTTACATGGCTGCATAGGATGCACAAGTGATGTTACTGGGGATCACCCATAAGCTGTAAGGCCGGATGCTTGCTATCACAGGAAGCAAGTAGACTTGGAACCACAGCTGAAAGCCTTCAGGCGCAAAGAACTCAAACTGAGGTGCAAGGCCTGTCAAGGTCACGTTCAAGATGGTGTCTCGTACTGTTGGATTTTTGATGATGGTGATGTTTTGCTGGAGGTAAAAGAATTGAAATTGCACTTAGGGATATTTAATCATTTTCAAATCTTGTTAAAACAATGGCAAGACTGATGGCAGGTCTTTGTTGTTGGGAAGAAATGTAAAGGCAAAAAAAAAAAAAAATCAATGTGCCATTGTCTACAATTCAGCAAAAGACCGTAAGGCGCGACTGAAAGAGAAACTTGGCTTTTACAAAGATGGGTCAAGTCTTTATTGAGAAGGACGTTACCCTTTGCCAGCCAGCACTGTATGTAAAGTAGAGATCAAGTTTGTGTTAAACAGTCACCTGTTGGTTGATGTTTGCAAATGCTTGGAAAAACTGAGTGAGCTGCGCTTCATCGCCAGACTGCGTTAAGTTTGTGAGGACCACCCTTACAAGGTCGGCATCTTCCAGAGCACCACTGTCAGGATCCAGTATCAACTCAGCCTTCTGTTGTGGGGAAAGGACGGCCACAACTGCCTCCTGATGATGAAATGAAAGTTGATGGATGAGGTCTCTCTCTGAATGAAATTCTGGATGTTGTGCTGCTTTGCCCTGGAATGACTAGGAGCAAAACTTTGGACTTACCCCAGAGATGTTAAAGGCTTTGAGTTCAGCGTATGTTGTAAACTGAGAAAATGGACCCAAGTTTATTTCAACCCAGTCGGCATCAATCAGGATGTCCTGCCTGCAAACTGAAGCATGAACAAGAAGGTTAGAATACATGCGACCTGGCACCCAGTTTCTTTCCATTTCTCAAACAAGAGGCAATTCCGTTATCTGTCCATCAAGTCATTGCTTTTTGTAGTCTTATTTTTCTTTGTTTTTAAATCCAAACACTCAAGGCAGTAGCAGGTGACAAGCTTCATGACATTAGGCCTACCTGGTGTATTAATGACACTGGAAAACATTCTCAGGTAGCCCAGCAACACGTCAGTGATTCCTTGAAGTCTCTGCATTGGTATGGCAGTGAAAACTTTGGCCAGCCCGCTCACACTGCAAAGATTGGGACAAACGTTTCTTATATAATTCCTCAAACGTACATTGTATTTTGCTGCACTAAATTGTTTCTTCTTTTCAGAAAAGTTTACTCACACAACATGGTAGTTTGTGCAGTTTATTTGTGAGGTTGCAATGTTGAGCATCTCTGGAGTGAAACTTGCCAGAATGGAAACCAGTTTGATATGGAACCAAGCATAAAAGTCATCTTTGTTGAAGGCCTGGAATTGGGGACTGATGATGACGAAAGTCCTGTTCATGATACGATCTCTCACCACAGGAGTGAAGTCTGGGACCTGCCAGGTGACAAAAAGGAAGACTCAACCATCACACACTTTTCATGCGGCCATTACATTTGAAGGGATGTTTTAGAAAGCAGTATTGAATGAGGTGATGAAAATAAATTCCCAATAAAGACATAAAGCTTTCGATACCCGTCTGGGTAGCTGGAATGGCAAGCTGCAAGTCTCGGAATGTTGTTTTAGCTGAATTGAAAAGTGTTGCTCACCCGTTGATTTGCGTTCAGCTGTGTGAGGAATTCATCCACATTTTCCAGTGCGTTGCCATCCTCGAGTCGGTCAAAGGCACGATCGATTAGACCCGTATCATTCAATGACCCTGAGCTCAGTAATACCTGCGCCACCTGATTGGGAGCCAGTTCTGACAAGATTTCGATCTACGCCAACAAAAGAAATCAACAGGAAATGAGTAGGACTTGATGCCAAGAACTTAGTGCAACAGATTGTTTATTGGAAGAACGAGTGAAAAACTGCAGCATGCACTCACACTTGAGAAGCTTGGATTGAGGTCAAACAATTCCTGTAGGGTTGCAAAACCAGAGAAGGTGCCAAGATTGACTTGCAGCCAGGATTGACCACCACTGACAGATGAGACACAGCCAGGATCTTCATAAAACAAGAAAGCACATATATTGGTTAGATCTCAATGCCATATGATATAACCAAATGTAGCCTGAGAACATGCTTTCACCTGATGAATCATTTCTTGACAGGAATGGCTTGATGAAATGGGTGAAAACCGCTTGCTGTGTGTCGCTGTCCATGAAGGAACTTTGGTTGCCGAATGCCCTGATTCTAAAATATAAGCAAAGATCTTTGATGTGAAGAAATCCGCGGACTGTCCGTTCTTTTGTTCACAATGGAGGGGAGTGGATATTAACTTACACAGTCTGGTATGTTAGGCAGCTGAAGTTGTTGGTGCTGAGGCAGAATAGAAAGTTTGTGGATGGAGAAGCCAGGAAGGGACGGAGATTGGTCTGGAACCAGTTGCTGATGACATCCTGACTCTGTAGTTGTGCCTGGCTGAAGTTGGCCAGTCGCACTTCTCCCAGAGCCTCAAGAGCTGTAGCCAAGGATGGACTGCTGTTGTTGGGGGCCTAGAATTAGAGGAAATCAAGTTGACATTGAATCCATGCAGGATTAAAATCCGTTTTACAAAACTGGGGGAGTGGACTTACCGTGGTGGCAAAATTTTCAAGAGCCTGCTCCAGAACAGCAGAAGCTTTCTGGAAGAAAAGTTTCCAGACCTCTACTGGGTATGTGCTTTGGCTTTCCAGAGAGCAATTCAACAGTGATGCCAAGTGTCCGCTTGTGAGGTCCAATGCCTTGGTGGAGGGGGGGGGGGGGAGAATTATTCAAAACAAAAGGAAAATATAAACCTGTCAGATATTCTACAGCTTTGCCTCAGGTTTGCGATGTAGCAAATGGCCAGTTGTTTTAAAGGATTCACAGGATTACTTCCAACAGACCTACCGTGGCACAGGCAAGCTCAGTGATGGTAAAACTGCACAGAGCTGTAGTGGAATTGTCAGCCGCCAGTCTCTGCTGGACTTGTGATCTGAAGAAAAGAAAAAGAAAAGAAACCCAATGTCATCTCGGTTGCACTGTGTAAGTGTACTGGCAATATCAGAAGCGGGTGAAAGTGTGATAAACCCACCCATTGATTGCATCGCAGATCAGGTCCTCTGTGAAAAGATAACATTTGGCTTTTAGATATTGGCACTTGAAAGTGATAATTATAGTGGAAAGAAATGATATCTAGCAGGCTTACCATCAACAGGTGTCTTCTTGCACTGGAGACAAATGCAAAGAAAATGCGTTAGCCTAGCAGATGAGGCTATGTCTTGCATAATGCCGTAAATCGATGGCATTTCTAAAGTTTGCATGTCACACTGGCGTCTTGTAAACTTTCATGAAACAAT
>NC_136631.1:11268647-11433647 GCF_933228915.1 Telmatherina bonti
TAGATGTCAATCATTCACCATGACACTCACGGCCCCCCTCTCAGCTTCACCTCTTTGCCCATATATGTATTTTCCGGGTGAGAGGACAGTCATGCCTCTGCCAAGATGGCGGTGGTAGAAACCGCTCACCGAGCTTCAATTCAGCGCTTCATAAAGATATGGTGACGTCAGGGACACTCCGCCCATCTTTTTCCATACAGTCTGTGGTGTGAACCCTTCCCGACCCGCTGGACCTGTTTTATATAAACTTCCATTTGGGATTATTATTTTCATGTAAACTCGTAAGAGAACAGTGAAGTCGCCAGGCAGTTGTGCCAAAACCAGTGTAAGTCACTGTACATAGATGCTCTTAAACTCAGCTGCCACCCGCTCCGACAACCCGCTCCGTTTTTTCTCTTCAGCCGCAGGCTCACACACATTTAGTAAAGCAACGCTACAAGCACACACGCAGCTGGTACTGGTACAGCGCTGTGTTCACAGAACAGCGTGGCCACTTCACTGGTTGAGCTGGACAGAGCATGTCATGTTAAGACACAGCATGTCCGCTGCGTCGGCAGCAGAGGAAGTTAGCTCTGAGTAGATGTCTGTGGATGTTTTGCTACAAGCTTCAGCAATAAACACCACAAAGCGGAGTCTGCTTCACCGCTACTAGTAAAGTGAAGGGAGTTTACCCCGAAGCTAGCTGAAGCTTCTCCTCCTCTCAGCCTCCCAAGGCGGAGAGTTTATCAGCTGTTTCTGTGGAGTCTTCAGACAGAGGAGGCAACAGCAGAGCAGCAGGGTTACTAAACTGTTGCCTGTCACCAAACTAAGTAAAGAAAAACAACATTTTTTTACTTAGTTTGGTGACTGAGATATTTTATATTGTCTTTTCAGCGTCAAAGGGTTTGACAACATTTTCACTCAACTCTCTGAGAGGCAATCTCAACAGGTTTTCAGCTTCACATTAGATTATCTCAGGGAACAACCCTCCTTAGGTAAGTTCAACTTTAAAATGGTCAAACTCTAATATATGAAAAAAAAAAAAATGGTTGATGCTTTTTATAAATTGTCCCATATAACAATTTACTAATTTGTTTCTAAGGTCTCTCCTGTGTTGAACCTGAAACTAATGACAGGCAATGGCTGCAACGCAACTTTGGCCACTACTATGTTCAAGCCTCCTTCAAGGATCTTGTGTCCTTAAAAAAGAATTTCAACGGAGTAAGTGATTAGTATTTGTACATCCATGAATTTAGACTTAATTAAAAATGCACCATATGGTGCTGATAATTTGATTTAAAAAAAAGTACATTTCAAAGTTGAAAATGGAAAAGTTAAACCCTTCTCTTTTGACTTTCACACTGGTAAACAATTTTCATTGCCATAAGTGCATCTCCATTAGAAGCAAAATATCCTAAGAAAAGTGTACACTCAGGTTTGATGTATCTTTGACAAGGAATATAATACAATTAATCAAATTAATCAGGAACAAAACTCATGTCAAGATAAATGGGTGAAAAATACATTGACAACTGGATTTTACAGTTAGGGATTCACCTAAATGCAACTTCCAACCTCACCATGTCCACAATAACACAAAAACTCCCTTATAAAACCCAATGTCCATCAGTTTAAGAGCATCTCCACAACTCAATATTCCAATGTTCTCAGTCTTTAGACATTTTTATCCATAAATTCAATTACAAGCATGATGTGTTTTAAAAGGTTTAAATCTGCTTTAGACAGACTTTATAATGTGTGGGACAGCTTTGACAGTAACTGTATTCATGTCCTAATGGTAATCTTTCTAAAACAAATTTAAAATGTGGGATGCCTGCGTGTGTTTAGTTGTAAACGAGTCATTATGTTTAGTCATTATAACACTTACCTTTATATATTCAAGAGTAAATGATGTTGTAATGTGGGAAGTTTGCAGCTGAACAAAATCTTAAGGTTGCACTTTTTATCACGTTATATTGTTGGTGTTTACTAACTGAACTGGTCCTGGTCACTTCTAGGTGGAAGTTGCAGATATTCTCACTCTCAGCCAGCTCAGCCAGCTGGCAGCAATCCCCACAGAGCTGAACGGGGCACAAGATGTGACAAAAATCATGGCAGTCATCAACCCTGCTGACTTTGCTGCTTTCTTTGACAAAGTATCAGCAGCAATTGAGGTAAACACACTCAGCACTGTATTTTTTATTTTTTTGTTTTTATTTTTTTACAATACTACTTGTTTTGACTCTATATTGTAACATTTCACCTGACATGGTTTGTTCACTTGTGATCATGGTCTTAAAAGAATCCCGCCACCAGCTCTGATGGACTGTTGGAAATATGATAAAGGGCCATTTCACTTTTTCATTTTAACATATTTAAGCCACCTTTAGCCAGGTGAAGATAGAATAAAAATATTGCAGTACTTTAATGAGCTCCATTTTTTCTGTTTGTGAATGTATGAAATAGGTCATTTCACAGCTTTTTTGTTTTGTTTTAAAAAATATCTACAATTACATTTCACTTGTGATAATGTAATATGGGGCAATTTCTCTGCTCTTTTTGTACATTATGCCTTTCATTATTAATAGTTCTTAAAATATAAAGTGTAATTTTTCTTAAACTTTTATTCTACTTGTCAAAATACAAAACAGATTTTTATTGTACCCATAACAAAATGTCCCCCAAATGTTCTTTCTTCATCATATTTCCCCAGTCCACTATTATAAACTGTGACTTTACCGTTATTTAGTTCCTCTAAACAAGCCAGTAACATTTTCACATTGTCACTTAAATTTGGACTTTTCGACAATTAAGAGTAAGCATCATGAAATTAAGAACATACATCTTCTTCTTTTTTTCTTTTTTTTTTTTTTTTTAAAGTAGTGAGTGTTTACACTAAAACGCATACTGTCTGATTAAAAAGAAATCTTATGTGGATATAATTAACAGTAGCCGCAGAAAAGATATACGTTTTCCAAATTATAGTCGCTTAAGATTATAAACACACACAGTTGCATACGTGATCATTAGCTGTGTACTAATAAAGTACACAGTTGAATTTACAATTTAGTAAAAAGACAATAAAATGCTTTGATAACGATACAAAATGGAAAAAATGTTGATTAAAAAGAAATGCCAAGGGACAAATAAAGTCTTTAAAATAGAAAACGTCTAACTAATAAGTGATATTGTGAAGACCATTCATTTAGATAATGTATTTACTAGTTTAATTTTCTGTCCGCGTCTAACATTTTTGCCTTGTAGTCTTCAAGTAGGCTCTTAGTCAAAGGTTCACAAAGAAATGTCTTCTCAGTGGCTTCAAACTGAGGGAATTTTATTTAGTGTTTAGGAAACCAAGACGTTTTGTATTGCGGCTGAATCTTTGAAGCTAGATTTAAACATATTTGTTTTGCTGTCTGCAGTCACCAAAAACTATCATATCGACAGCATGTAATGATATTATTCTGCTTCATACTTGACCTAATGTATATTTCTCCACAGGTACAGTCACCCAACTACACACAGGAGGAGAAATCTGCCTTCCTACAGGCAGTTTTGGACAAAGGGGGTCTCTCCTCTTCAGCTGTGAGCGACAATGATTTTCTGCTTTGGCTCAATGTGCGACTGAGGCCTTTGTTAGTTGACCTTTCTCCCAAACTGGTATCGGCGTTATTCAGCGTGGGGACAAACCGGACCTGCAACAGCAGCCAAGAGATGTAAGAGTTTTCAAAGCGCCCACATCAACAGTTTGTTATGAAAGAGCGAAATATTCAGTTTCTTATTAAATCAATCAGAACCATATTTGGATTTTGCTTTAAGTGAATTGACTAATGTGTATTTTAATATTTTGTCATTTAGGATTACGTTACTTAACACACTACAGAATACATTGAGCAACACCACCCAAAAGGAGATCTACAGAAACATTGTCCTGTTCCTCCAAGGTTTGTGATGCAACTAACACTTCATTTGAACGATAAAAAAATCAAATTAGGATCTATAAAATGAATTTCTTTTATATCTTTTTTTCCCCCCTTTGTATTATTTGAACCCAAATTGATGTGCATCGATCCATAAAACAGGTCCAGTGCCGCTGAAATGTTACAGAGGTGGAAGCTTCTATGTCTATCTCAGAAGCGTTTTCCTCAGTTTCGGCTTTCCAGATTTACCAACCTTCTTATCACTTCTGCCACCTGCGCGAAAGTCAGAGGTAAATGAAAAGAAATCAGCAACATTCACACAGAGATGGATGGGAAATTACAAAAGTGAAACTTCCCATCAGTGAAACAAAAGACCAAAGTGCTGACTGCTTTTTCTTCTTTCCAGCTCATGAATACCTTCAGCACCTCCGAACTGCGGCAGTTTCTCATTCAGTCCAGTGGGATTAATAACAGTTTGGGCATTTGTGATATTTTCAGCAACTACAACAGCACTGCCCCCTTCCTTGAAACTGTATGTCCCTCATTTAAATTACTGACCATATTTACATGTTGGAATTAGCATCCAAGTGGGAATCTGTTCATGTTTGTTAATGCCATTGCCTGTGTATTTGCATGTGTCGTAAACCCGCATTTAGGAGGTCGTTCCCGATGATCTGAAGGTTGTGATCCTCCGCTGTGTCTGGCCCTTGGCCTTGAGGAGCAAAATTGAGGTTAACTTGTGGTTTAACCTGCGGTTGAAGAGCTATTTAAGATTCCTCAACAAAGACCTCATCAGCTTCACTGAAGTACAGAATGCCTCATGTGTCGCCTTCCAGGAACTGTAAGACTACTCGCAGGGTCACCACCTTTACTGGAAAGTTTGGATGAAACTCATTTTGTATTGTCCATTTAACAGGGTCAGTTTCATGGGAAACAGATTCACATACACCAACTCAGACTTTGGACAAGCTGATGTGTACACATCCATCAACAGCTACTTAAGAGTTGGTAAGCTGCTTAAGAGTTGAAGCAAATGAAATGTTTTATATGTTTTGTTAAGCTTTGTTAAGGTTTATAATATGAGCTATCAGTCTGTTGCACACAGTTGCAGTGATGTATATTTAGACCAGAGGTGGGCAACTCCAGTCCTCTCGGCCCGCAGGCCTGCCAGTGTTTAGAGTTTCCCTGCTACAACACACTTGACACAAATCAGTGGGTAATTAGTAGACTTGTCTAGACTAAAGACTTTATTTTGCATTTTAATCCTTGTAGGAGCCGTTAGTGTTAAACTTTCTGCCAGGGGGAGCTTTGAACCGAATGGTTTTAGGTGTATCTGGAGCTGTTTATAAGTTGGGATTCAGGGTAGGCAAGTTCAGTTATGCAGAGCCGTAGTCCTGCAGGTTTTCAGGGTTTCCCGGTTTAAACACACCAGATATAAATGAATGAGTCACTGAGCAGAACTTGATAAGAAGTTGGATCAGTTCGATCTGAATTGGGTGTGATGCAGCATGGAAACCTGCAGGACTGAACTTATCAACCTCTGGGATAGGTGGATGGTGAGGATGACACAGCAACTGCACCAGCTGTGAGAAACTCACTGACAACAGTACATTCACAATAAAAGCTTTAAAGGGACTCACTTTAATCATTTAACCAGCAGATTTAGATTTAGCTTTATATAAGCTTTGAATTTTCTGGTAAATGGGAACACCTCCCAAAGAAGGCAAAATGTTCGGACATTTTTTCAGTGGGACACATCCCTGCCGTGGCTTAGATAGCCTACAATCCTGCTTTTGATGGATAAGAATACAAATATAAAATTTACTACAGCTTTTTACTATCAAATATTTTTTGAGTATTTTGCTGACATCTTGAATATCTGCTTTGGCCGCAGGGTCTGGAGCCAGATGTTACAATTCCAGCGATCCAGAACTAAACTCCACTTCCTGGTTTGCCAACTACATCGGCAGCTTTGTGACATTTATCACTCTGGATGATCTCACTGCCTTTCTCTCCACAACTCAGGTATTTCCTAATGTCATGTCTGTGGACTTTATTTAAAGCTTTAAGAACAGTTCAGAAGTCAAATTGAATAAGGTATTTACTGTATTTTACTACTGCAAATGTGAATCTTGTTTCAATTTTCTTCCTTTTGTCCAATCACTATTTTACCAATTTCTATCTACACTCATGTTCAGGTTAAATAGTTCATCTGGTTTATATTAAAATTAATCTTAGCTGAGTAAAATGGCCCTGAAATATTTGAAAGATGTCAACTTGGCATCTGTAATCAACAGATTTTATGTCTTGATCCTTTTTGAAAAGTGAAAAACAGATGTTTCATTTTTATTTTTAAAGTTGAATCTCTTCTTGGAGGACCAAACCAATCTGCAGCTCTTTAACAACACAGAGATCCCAGCAAATGTAACCAGCTACTACCTCTCACAGCTTTTTACTTTCAACCCATCCTTCAGTCTTGTGAAGTGAGTACCCACAAAAAGCCCAACACGACTTCATCAGTGAGGCAAACCAATGTGTTTCTGTCTTTAAACGATTTATGTACATTTTTAAACATTTGATAGGGCTTTAAAGTGTTTTAACTATTTCTTTCAGGCTTCCAGGATCTTTATTGTGCTTGTCTGACATCCCGACTTTGGCGTATTCATCTTTGAGTCCAGCTGATGCCACAATTATCTTGAATGAGCGGAAGAATTTCTGTAATGGAACAAATGATCCTGAGGTACCAGCTCCCATATGTACCCCCCTCCCGTCCACTTTTCTTCTATTTCATTTAAGATGTACCTTGGCTTTGATTTAACACAGAAAAATGTGGCAAATTAGTTGTTTTTTTTTTTTTTTTAATGTTTTACTGTTTATTAAACTATCTTGTTATTGGTTAGTCTAATATTACTGCTTCACATCTCTGTCCAAATTTGACAGAAACACGAACAGTGATGCAATAAATTTACCTTAAAACTCTGTTTAAAACTATCATAACGCTGTTCCATCATGTTAAATCAAAGAAATTCCCAAAGTCGATCCCTGTTAACAAGGGATTTTACAAAGCAAGGATTGATTATTTAACCCTTTAAAGCCTGAACTATGAAAAAAGGCAAGAAAAGTCTTTTTATTTGGCTCTTCAACAAAATAAACAAAACAAAAACATTTTTAGGGGGAGTAGTTATTATATTTTACCATGTGATTTGTTAACATTATTATAATCTTTTTGCTTCCTGGTATCTATAAGGGGCAGAAGGCAAGTATCAGACTGTGTTTAACAGAATTTTTCACCATAAAATGGTGCAAAATGTCTCAAACTGTTTGTATAAGATTTGTCACACTGGCCTTCATAGGATTAATATTTTGTTGACAATTTTACTGTAATCTTAAATTGGTGAACATGTAAAATCTTAAAATATGTGTAAATAATCTAGTATTTGTAATTTTGATGTCTTATATGAGGAAGATTGATGCTGTATATTTCTGCTGTAAATTACGTAATGAATGAAAAACTTAAACTGCCTGTTTTATTTGATTCTATAGATATCTGCTGCTCTGGCATCCACCATCCAGACCATCTCAACGCAGACATTTTTCAACCTTGGCAGCGCTAGTTCAGGCCTGACCACCAGCCAGATCACTTCTGTGTCGTCATCAGTACTGACGTCCTCTTTGTCCGTCCTGAGCTCAGTGACCACCTGGAGCCAGGGCCAAGCTAACATCATCATACAAAGCATTTCCTCAAGCTTCCAAGTAAAGACCATATCAATTTAACTTGTTTGTTAACCACTTTCTTCCAATGTTTCATGCACTTTTAGACAAAAAGTCAGTTGCCAGATTACAGAATATTTTACGGATTCTAATGTAATTGGCAGATCAACAGCGCATCCGCACTGCAGTCCCTCGGCACACTGGTTGTTGGAGTTCCTGCAGAGAGCATAAATAATATCGCAGCTTCTGAACTTCTCACCGCCAGCAGCAGCACCACCTTTGTTTCCAACATGCTGGCAGCCCCGCTTGTTGTCCAGCAGACCTTCGTCAACAAGGTACAAGTTAATCGTTATAAAGACCAGCTGTTATTGGCTAAGTCAGGGATTTTTGCTTTAAACATCTTCGGAGGAAAAGAGAAGTCACAAAGATCCCTTTGATCACTTTTTAGAGTTTGCAGATATTACCTTATGTTCGATTGCACAATACCCCAATGGCACATACATGTATGTAACATTTTACGTTGATGTGTAAAACTTTAGGTTTATATAAAGGAACTTAAATAAATTGTACAGCAAGATTTAACAGCTTTATTTCTGCATTCCTCATCAACACCCTTGGAAGTTTGTACATAACATAAATACTTTTAACTTGTCGGCAGATTATTTCTCTGAATGCAAGTCCAGCTACAGTGGTGTCAAATGTCCCCGATGCCATGGCAACCCAGATCCCGCCATCTTTGTTGGTGTTTTCTGGCACAACTGCAAATATCAATGTGCTAAACAGGAAGACGTGGACACGAGATCAGGTCAGCATGTGCTTGTGTCCACAAAGTGGCAGCATTTAGTATTGCGCCTAATAGAACATTTCTACCAGCAGTTAAATCTCGCTGTTTCTGTCACATTTTGTTTCAACACCCTCTCTTGTTGCTCTGTAGTCCACCATGTTCTTTGGGAATCTCGGTGAAACAACCTTCGACACTGAGCAGTAAGTGAATATATCCTGAAACTATTCGTTATTAGACGTTTTGGGGATTTTTTTTCTGAGAGGCGATTTTTAAATATTATATTTACTCTTTTTGTGGTTTCATATTCTCTCCCCCCAAAAGGCTTTCTTCTTCTATACTGCAAGGCTTCACATGTACATCTGCTGATAAAATGACCAAAAGCAAGATCCGCCAACTGATCCGTGCTTGCAGACCCAGAAGAGGCAGATCCAAGGTGCAGCTGACGGAAGCACAGGTAAAATAATGTTACCAAACCATTTGGTGATCATCATGACTGTTTGATTTTTAAATCAAAAGTAGAGCATTAAGACTTAAGAGTTATCCTCCCAATTCATGAAATAGTTTTCCATTTGAGTGGCATGTACAGGAATCTACATAAAAATCGATGTTTTCCCATTTGTACTTACAGTTGACTTGTATGTACAACCTGATCCGAGGGGAACTTTCTCAGAACTTCATAGATTATCCCTCAGAAATGCTTCTCTACTTTGAGTAAGTTGATGGTATATCTGCTGCGCTGGCCTCATCGAATGTCTCTGAGTGGGGAAAGGGTCCAATCTGTTTGCTGATTCGGTTTTTTATTTTAATTTTTTTTTTTTTTTAATGAATTTATTACAGAAACACAGATGTCCAGAAGAACAACTGCAGGTCGTACTTTTCAGCTCTGGGTGCTGCAGATTTTTCTGTGGCCTCTGCAGTTTTGAACAAGTCTCCACAGCTATTCAGTGAAGCCAGGTCCTGCTTGGTGAGTGTCATTAAATTGGAGAACTAGTTGGGACATCTGCTCCTATGGCAACAGTTTGCAACATATGATATGTGCACATCTAAAATGTTTTTGCTAGTTACATGCTAGTTAAAGTGGTGGAGCAGCTAAACTTAATGTATGTTCTTTGATTGTTTAGGGTATAAATGGGACAAGTCTGAGCAGGGACAACATCGAAGTATTGGGGAACATGACCTGCAGCCTGGATGGATCTTACATCGTGAACTCTGATCCTTACATCTTAGAACAACTGAAAGTGTGCAAGGACTTCTCTGACAGCCAGGTGGCTGCCATGGAGTCACTGCTGCTGTCTGGGAAAACACAATACGGGTATAACAGCTAGAGAGTTCTTCAGTCTACATTGTAATGTGATTTATTTACACATAAGGGATGCGTTTGCCAAAGGCTGGTTATAGTTAATATGATGAGGAAAAAGCTACTTGCAGTACATGGTGAATTTTTTTGCTTTGTTTGGTCATATACAGTCGCTAAGCATCTTTAGATGCAACACATGCATTAACATAACAGGCTCTGTTAGACAGTGAAGCAACTCAAATATCCAACTTTACTTTTCACCAAATATATGTATTTTTAAACTAATTTGAAATATTTGCATAACAAGACAACATGTGGATTCAGGCTTTGAGAGCCTCTCACAGGAAATGGAGCTCAGTGCCAGTGTTGTTATTGTGTGAAAACATCTTTGATATTTCACAGGCGACATTTTCTTCCTTTTAATGTAGAATTCCAAACAATACAAGCTTACTGTCTTCAACTTTCAGAAATACCTCCACCTGGAACGAGCAAACACTGGAGAACCTTGGGAACCTTCCTCTATACTTCACAAGAAACATTTGGGGCCGCTTCAAAATTGTACGTCTTCAACTTATTTTCTTGTTCTCGATGCTTTTTAGTCTAATAAAACACTTTTGCAAATACATTATGGAGAAAGACATGTTGCAGTTTTTTTTTCCCCTGGCATGAAAGATGTCTGTAAATCCTTTTTTCTCTCTCTGCTTTTGCAGTCAACAAAGAGAAGGTTCCTTAAAGGCTTCATGGTCAACTTAAGGAAAGAAAACACAAAGAAAAGGGAGCTCAAGAAGCTGTTTAAACAGATTAGCTCACTGGTGGCAAAACGAGGAGCAGGTAAAATAATTCATAAAGTTGTTTTTAAAATGTATTTCTAAATCAAACACAGAATATATCAATTTATTCAGATAATTTGTGATTTTTTGCTGCACATTAGATGCAGCCCTGTGCTTAAACAGCGCTCTTATACGTTCTTTCATTCCTGTAAGGCTGCAATGTGGGCAACATCACCCAGGTGACTGTCAGCGATCCTTCCTTCCCCTTTGGCTACGATCTAACACAATTTGACCTCTGCCTGGACGTCCCAGTTCTGAAGGACAACCTCAACTCTATCTGTGAGAAAGTTGATGACGATGACTTCCAGAAAGTCATCCTGCAGAAACTCAATCAGGTAATAATTAAGTTTTAGAACAACATGGTTTTTATGATATTTATGAAAATTATATGTTAAAACATCTGGGTCCCTAAAGCCTTAATGTTATCATGCAGTGGGAGTTGCTGCATGAGGGTGTAGGAGTTTTGGATGTATTTCAAAACGTTGTATGTATTACCACCGAGCATCAATCTCCGGCGATTAAAAGTGACGCCATGTGGAAGGGCCAGAAGTTGCAGTTCACCTCTCATCCACTAGGGGCTCCAAAACAATGCGAATTCCCAGAGGGTACTATGATAAGAAGGCCAGCTTCACAGCAGAAATAAACACGTTTACAGGCTGGTACAAAAAATATATCAAATCAAAAATGCTTTATTCATCTCTGAGGAGAAATTCAAGGTTCAAGCCAGCCTATCCAAGGTTAGACATACAGACATGTAACATTTATGACAAGTCTACAGAACTGAACTAAAGCTTAGGCTCCCACAGCCAGTTTTACCAGCGCTGCCTTATAACAGATAAGAACAGAGATACATTAGGATATGTTTAATAGTTCAGGTTGACCTTCATGACAACTGTGGGGGGGTGATTTTTCTTAACCCTCCCCCGTTTAGAAGTAAATTAATATTAAAATTTGGCATAATTGATGACCGGTGCAAGAAGGCAGAGTGTAGCATAATCGTTGTTTTTAGCCTTTTAACAGCATGATTTAGCTTTGTTCCACCTACCTCTTCTAGCTGGTTAGCTCCTGTTAGCTTTGGGTTAGCTCTTAGCAACAGGCAGGAATTTTGCTAGATGTTAGTCAATTACCCCCACACTCACAGTGTGTATTTTCCATGAGTGATGGCACGCGTGATGCTGCCAAGATGGCGAAGGTGGGAACCGCCCAATGAGCTTCTGTTCAGCTCTTCAGAAACCTTCAGGTGACGCCGTGGAGACGCCATCCTTCCTTTATTTACAGTCTATGGTTACATCTCTATCTCTGCTCTTCTAGGCATACCCATCCAGAGTTCCTGATGAGCAGGTCCAGATGCTTGGTTCGGTGTCTCGTATGGCTTCACTTGATGACATCTCTAAGTGGAGCATCACTAAAATTGGCACCCTGGCAGCTCTCATGCAGACATCCGATGGGACCTGGCAGACAGCACAGGTAGGACGAGTGACATGATCATAATTACAAAACCCAAGTTACCAACACTTCTATATGAATGTTATTCAGAGACTTGATTTTTTCTTCCTTTAAAACTGTTTAGGCAAAAGAAATCATCGAAAAGTATCTGAGCACATCTGGCAAGTCCCTGGGCAGCACTGAGCTGA
The DNA here is from genome assembly GCF_933228915.1 of Telmatherina bonti. Classification (NCBI taxonomy): domain Eukaryota; kingdom Metazoa; phylum Chordata; class Actinopteri; order Atheriniformes; family Telmatherinidae; genus Telmatherina; species Telmatherina bonti. Next base: position 11,280,803 of record NC_136631.1, read on the forward strand.
CCATCATCGACTCCTACCTGTGCTCTTTAAACACCAGCACGCTGAAAACCATCAGCTCTGACAGTATCAGGTTTGTGTCAGCATGGAGCATTATAGGATAGACTTGGCCTCTGAGTGTTTGTCTAACGCTGCTCTCCTTTTATCTCTCGCCCTGTCAGAAACGCCAACCTTCTGAATGTGACGCCGTGTTCAGCTGAGCAGAAGAGGGTCCTCTATGAGCTCAGTAACTCTTCCTTCAGCTCAGTTCGATCCAGTTCCACTAACTTTTACAATTTAATCAAGGCCTATTTAGGTGAGAATCAGCGGTCTTTGTCTGTTTAGTCATTTATCAACGAACCTCCCTCTCATTTAACTCCTTCCTTTCCGCTTTGCCAGGTGGAGCACCTCTTGCGGACATCGTAGCTTTGTCAACACAGAACATCAGCATGGATGTTGATACTTTCAGGAGTCTGCAACCTGATGTGATCACTGTAAGGACATTTAAAGATTGTGAATCTTCATGTAATTTTGGTTGAACAAACTTTATACAGCTTTACAGAGACAATGCTGCATCCTAAGTTTAACTCTGCTTTCATAGTTTTATGTGTTTTTTTTTTAATAGTTGTAGCAGTGTTACTGCACAGTAGGAGCCTACGTCTGTCAGGAAGTAAACCTGTCATGCTTTATTTATGAAGCTTGTAGTTCTGTCATAGTAGTTTAAGCATTGGGCAAGACCCTGAGCCCCGCATTGCACTGCAATATAGCACAGCTAGTATGCTACTTTAGTGAAAAGTACTTGCTGTATGAATGCTATGTAGTAATTTACAAACTAAAATTTTATTACATATTGTGATTCTTGTTGAAATTCGCAGGCTTTAACTGTGACCAACGTGCTAGGCCTCATGGGAAGCCATTTACCTGATCTGAAGTTGTTTGAGAACGATACCTTGATTCAGACCTGGGTAAACCTGCAGCTACAGTCAGATCTGGACAGAATGGGTGTGGGCCTAATCAGCAACAGGACTACAACCGTTACAGCCTCCACCTCGAGTAGCACCACAGCTCCAGTTATCTCGAGCAGCACCACAGCTCCAGTTATCTCGAGCAGCACAACAGCTCCAGTTATCTCGAGCAGCACAACAGCTCCAGTTATCTCGAGCAGCACAACAGCTCCAGTTATCTCGAGCAGCACCACAGCTCCAGTTACCTCGAGCAGCACAACAGCTCCAGTTATCTCGAGCAGCACCACAGCTCCAGTTATCTCGAGCAGCACAACAGCTCCAGTTATCTCGAGCAGCACAACAGCTCCAGTTATCTCGAGCAGCACAACAGCTCCAGTTATCTCGAGCAGCACCACAGCTCCAGTTATCTCGAGCAGCACAACAGCTCCAGTTACCTCGAGCAGCACCACAGCTCCAGTTATCTCGAGCAGCACCACAGCTCCAGTTATCTCGAGCAGCACAACAGCTCCAGTTATCTCGAGCAGCACCACAGCTCCAGTTACCTCGAGCAGCACCACAGCTCCAGTTATCTCGAGCAGCACCACAGCTCCAGTTACCTCGAGCAGCACCACAGCTCCAGTTACCTCGAGCAGCACAACAGCTCCAGTTATCTCGAGCAGCACCACAGCTCCAGTTATCTCGAGCAGCACAACAGCTCCAGTTATCTCGAGCAGCACCACAGCTCCAGTTATCTCGAGCAGCACCACAGCTCCAGTTACCTCGAGCAGCACAACAGCTCCAGTTATCTCGAGCAGCACCACAGCTCCAGTTATCTCGAGCAGCACAACAGCTCCAGTTATCTCGAGCAGCACAACAGCTCCAGTTATCTCGAGCAGCACAACAGCTCCAGTTATCTCGAGCAGCACCACAGCTCCAGTTATCTCGAGCAGCACAACAGCTCCAGTTATCTCGAGCAGCACAACAGCTCCAGTTATCTCGAGCAGCACAACAGCTCCAGTTACCTCGAGCAGCACCACAGCTCCAGTTACCTCGAGCAGCACCACAGCTCCAGTTACCTCGAGCAGCACCACAGCTCCAGTTATCTCGAGCAGCACAACAGCTCCAGTTATCTCGAGCAGCACCACAGCTCCAGTTATCTCGAGCAGCACCACAGCTCCAGTTACCTCGAGCAGCACCACAGCTCCAGTTATCTCGAGCAGCACAACAGCTCCAGTTATCTCGAGCAGCACCACAGCTCCAGTTATCTCGAGCAGCACCACAGCTCCAGTTATCTCGAGCAGCACCACAGCTCCAGTTATCTCGAGCAGCACAACAGCTCCAGTTATCTCGAGCAGCACAACAGCTCCAGTTATCTCGAGCAGCACAACAGCTCCAGTTATCTCGAGCAGCACAACAGCTCCAGTTATCTCGAGCAGCACCACAGCTCCAGTTATCTCGAGCAGCACCACAGCTCCAGTTATCTCGAGCAGCACAACAGCTCCAGTTATCTCGAGCAGCACAACAGCTCCAGTTATCTCGAGCAGCACCACAGCTCCAGTTATCTCGAGCAGCACCACAGCTCCAGTTATCTCGAGCAGCACAACAGCTCCAGTTATCTCGAGCAGCACCACAGCTCCAGTTATCTCGAGCAGCACAACAGCTCCAGTTATCTCGAGCAGCACAACAGCTCCAGTTACCTCGAGCAGCACCACAGCTCCAGTTATCTCGAGCAGCACAACAGCTCCAGTTATCTCGAGCAGCACAACAGCTCCAGTTACCTCGAGCAGCACCACAGCTCCAGTTACCTCGAGCAGCACCACAGCTCCAGTTATCTCGAGCAGCACCACAGCTCCAGTTATCTCGAGCAGCACAACAGCTCCAGTTATCTCGAGCAGCACAACAGCTCCAGTTACCTCGAGCAGCACCACAGCTCCAGTTATCTCGAGCAGCACAACAGCTCCAGTTATCTCGAGCAGCACAACAGCTCCAGTTATCTCGAGCAGCACAACAGCTCCAGTTATCTCGAGCAGCAGCACAGCTCCAGTTATCTCGAGCAGCACCACAGCTCCAGTTACCTCGAGCAGCACCACAGCTCCAGTTACCTCGAGCAGCACAACAGCTCCAGTTATCTCGAGCAGCACCACAGCTCCAGTTACCTCGAGCAGCACCACAGCTCCGGTTATCTCGAGCAGCACCACAGCTCCAGTTACCTCGAGCAGCACCACAGCTCCGGTTATCTCGAGCAGCACCACAGCTCCGGTTATCTCGAGCAGCACAACAGCTCCAGTTACCTCGAGCAGCACCACAGCTCCAGTTATCTCGAGCAGCACAACAGCTCCAGTTATCTCGAGCAGCACCACAGCTCCAGTTATCTCGAGCAGCACCACAGCTCCAGTTACCTCGAGCAGCACAACAGCTCCAGTTATCTCGAGCAGCACCACAGCTACAGTTATCTCGAGCAGCACAACAGCTCCAGTTATCTCGAGCAGCACCACAGCTCCAGTTATCTCGAGCAGCACAACAGCTCCAGTTACCTCGAGCAGCACCACAGCTCCAGTTACCTCGAGCAGCACAACAGCTCCAGTTATCTCGAGCAGCACCACAGCTCCAGTTACCAGTACATCAAATGGCACCGTGACAGCAGCACAGAACACCACAACTGGACCTGTGACCACTCAGGATCCTCCAGCTGTGCAGAATTTTACCAGCAGCCCTGCAACAGAACGTAAGAATCAAACCCATTATCGATGAAGCAAGCGAATCTTTTTCAGTCTGAATGTTTAGTCGTATTCTTGAAGAGGCAAGAAAATGTATCCTTTAAGATTTTAAGGTTGAATGATACAAAGAAACTGTAACTAACAAATAGAAATTAGGCCCATGCATATTTTACTTAACATGAATGTAAATTTTATCCAGGAGAGTATATCTGTTCCCTTATCACTCTTAGACACAGTTGAATATTTTATTTATATGAAATTTAGATGGAACTTTATGTTAAGGGCACAAATTGTGCACTTTAGTATTCTTTAGCCGCTACGTAACTCATAATGAGTAAATGTGTAAAATTAATGCATGAAGTCTGACATTGCCAATATAAAATAGTGTGTACACTTATATGAATACTTTTACACTTGAAAAAGGACCAGTTCATTTTATTATGTGTCTCCAGCATCATGTATGAAATGACACACAGTCAACTGCTTTCTATAAAAGTTCATTCAGATCAGGGGTTTCCAAACTTGGTCTTTGAGGGCCACTGCCCTGCAGGTTTTACATGTAGCACTGGATCAACATACCTGACTCAAATTAAAAGGATCCAACAGCCTATGAAGTTCTGTTCAAGGACTCTTTTATTTGAGTCAGGTGTGTCTGAGTAGGGACGTATGGAAAACCTGCAGGACTGTGGCCCTCAAGGACCAGAGCTGGACATCCCTGATGAAAATCAAAGCCGTTGATGAGCTTATCTGTGCATGATGTCATATAATTACAAGCTGAAGCCAGTTTGGTACTAATAGTAGCTGAACTGAATCTTGATACAATACATAAGAATATTGGTAGTAATACTTGACATAAATACAGTTGAGTTGAATAAACCTTAAGTAAATAGCACTACAGTGGTAGTACTTTGTGCAGCATATGTAGTAACTACTCATTTATGAGGAAAGGAGAATAAAGAACAATAAGTTTTCAAATGTGCATCATGGAGGATTGAAGGTTTTTTTTTTTTTATTGCTCTTGAAGAGGGTACAAGTATGTCACAGCATGTCTGACAAATTTTATCTTGTCTACAGCAAAAACAAGTAACTCGACCCAAACAGCGACCCTGACTAACACGACCACAACACAAGGTGAGTCCAGTTAATTACAATAAGTGTTAAGTTGTTGAAAGCAATGTAATGTAAATTTGATTTATTAAACTCACCACATGTATGTATAATGATAAGAAAACTGCTGTTAGTTTTAGACGTGTTTAACCTGTGTGTCTGATTTCCAGTTCCAACCACGAGTGGGGGAGCGGAGCTTGTTAACCCCCCTGCTCTCATCTTCCTGGCTGTTCTGCTGACAGCTCTTCTGCAAATATGATTACAACCAACCTAAACAAAACGTCTAAAATCAGCATCTTGAATAATAATAGCAAGTTTTCTTTTTGTTTATTTCTGTCACCATGAATATCATGCTGTTATTCGTATTTATGTAAATGTAAAAAAACAAGATGACTTGCAACTTATTCATTTGTTTTTTTTTTCTGTTTCTGTCTTGTAAAATTATTTAAATGATTTGTAACTGAACAAACACAGAAATTGTAGTATAACATGTTCATGTGGGGATCTGGGAGATAAAAGTAATCACTATTAATAAAGTTGTTTATGTTTATTCAATCCTTGAACTAATAAACTTTTCACATTTTTATTTCATTTAATTATATAATAAAAATGTATTTCTGTTTCAGAAATGAACTTATTAATAAATTCATGCTAACAAAAAGCTTGTGTGTGTGTGTTTGTCTTTGAAAAGATTAAAAAGACAATGCAAATTTCTAAATTAGATTTTTCTCCAGTATGTCTTCAGTTTATTTCCATTTAAATATAACTTTTCTAAACAGATTTATAATAGCTGTGGTCTTGGTTTAAATTTGGGCTTAAGTAAAAGATAGAAGCTTTTAAAGTTGTTTTTATTTGCATAGAAGAGCGTCTTGCTAGTTATGACTGAATTCTCATCTTAACTAATTTTACTTTTATAAAGAACATTATTTTACTAAAAACACTTTCGCTAAGATGTGATTTGAGTTTACAGAAGTAAAACTACAGCTTGTGATATAGTCTGAAAATTTTTTTAAAAAGTCACAAAAGTAAAGTTAGTATTAATTCTGCTGCACAAGACAAATGTTTTAATAAGGTGTTTTATTTGTAAAGTACAAATTTCTCCATAATCGCCCCAAAGTCAGATGTTTAAAAAAGACAGAATGAAGAAGTTAGCACAGTTGTGACAGGAATGTCATAAATCTGCAGCTACTAGTAGCTTCAACACATAACCATTCAATAAATCCTTTTGGATCTTCATCATCTCAGTTTAGGAAGGCAATATGTAAATATTACCTCCCCAGATCTAAAATGATCTGTTCAGACAAGTTGACAGTAAATATCAGAACAAAGGCTCTGTCTTAATTTTCCCACTCAGACTCCCACTGTGCCCCTTCTTGGTTTTGCAGAAGTGTTCTTGCAATGAGTCTGATGGCCATGTAGCCCTTCAACAAAAGAGTTGGGGGTTTAGATCATTCCTCAGACGGAGCCCTCTGCGCCAGGCGTCATGTTGGCCATGACTCCAGGGCGGCTTTCACCTCATTGGTCCTTTTACCAGTGCCCTTGCTGGTAACTTTAACTAAATGTAACTTTGTGTTACATTTTATTGTCAGAAAAGTGCCTTATAAATAAAGTTTGATTGGATTTTGAATTGATTAAGCAGACAGCTACTCATTCCAATTAAAATGAGAAATGGAGGAGTGGGATTGATGGGTAAGATCAGTGGTATCTGCTGATTGTAAAGAATAGTAGAACCCTTACTCTTCTGGGAAACTGGTCCTCAGAAACATCATCATGTTCCATTTAAATAACAGGAAGAATAACATTGATCCGATTTACCTGCTAGTTTATTGTGCTGTTTGAGAAATACTCTACAGAAACCATCTGGAAGGGGAAAAGTATGTTCAAATAATACATATCAGACAATAAAGGCTCCAAAGACAAAAGCAAACTTGATCAGTCTTAAGATGCGTTGAGCACCACTGACTCCCAGCACACCTAAAATCACCCCCAGTGAAAGATTTATATATGTACTTTAGCAAAACGGTCTGGCAAGGAGAAATAATACACCTGCTGTCATATAATGATACCTTTTTAATACTAAACATGTAATGATAATAAGAGTGGATTAGTCAGGATATGATGTAACACGATGAATGAAAAGCTAAAGCTAGACCTACTTTAGTCCAACTTGTATGCTTTACGTGAGTCTAATAGCTTGATAATAAATGCAAAACACATGCATGTTATTGTAATAAGCTGCTAAAAAGTTTCCTTTACCTTTTAAAAAGTGATTTGGAAAGTTCTTATGAAGCAGTTTTAGGGTTTAATTTTTTCTTACAATGATGGGAAATTTGTACTGAGCCACTATGGAGACCCAGACCAAGCCTATACTGGTCCCATTGTCCCCCTGTACATTAACTAAATGGGTCTCGTAGAATTGCTGGCTGGGAAATTTCTCCTAATAACAGCAGCAGATGAACAGAATAATGTTACTATTGTGAATGAACTCTTCCAAAGTAAGGTTGTGTGATTTTCTTTTTCAACCAAATGTTATTCTAATTATTACTATGGCTAAAAAGAAATCTAACTTCTCTTTGGATAGTAGAAATTTTGACTATCCACTTAAAATAACACCAACAAAACTTAAGATATGATGCAATGGCAACAAAAAAAGTCTGCACTGGATCCATTTCTTTCTGATATTTAAAGTTCATTTCTTGATACCAAACCTTGGTGAAAATACAAAACATAAAGTCATTTCACTGTATGTAACACATATCATCTGCTGTGTGTGTCCGCACAGAGATTGTTTATACCTTTCATCTCTAATTAGCAAAAAAACAACAACAAAAACAAAAACATTTTGTATTTGGTTTTTTCTCCCCACAGAACCCTTGAGTTCATCCTGTCTGTCAGTTCAGGTGTACATCGCCAGGTACATCCACTGCAAAACAAAGGAGAAACAAAAGAAACAGAATAATTAGTGTTTCATAGTCTTTTCTTATCATCTGAACCAAAGTTTAGAAGGTTCCGAAGTTTAAATGAGCACCTCTGGTTCACGAAGAGTCATGGTCATCCCTTCTGCCAGCTGCTTGAAGATTTCTATTTAGAGAAATGGATATTTTTAATTTCTTGTAAAACACATGCAGACATGCAGCAGTAACTTTACTCTTGACTGTATGTGGAGCAGAGAAACTGAAGATTAAGTCCACATAACTCAAGTTACAGAAAGATTTTGGGGTTATTTTGCGCCACATATTCTTTTTTTCCACTTTCTCTAATTGTACATGATGCATGCTGTACTGCTGGCTGCTTCTGCACTGAGGTGTATCTTCTTCTCCAGGCATTATTTGTACAGCCTAAACAGCAGTCTGTGCGTTGTATTTAAGTTACTGTACTGTTGACATGAGACCCAGCAGGGAGTCTCTCAACATCAGGAACTTTGGTTTTTTGTGAGAAATCAAGCTACAGGGGAATCTATTGGAAAAGCTGCAGATAAAGGACACATTAAATAGCAGGAATTTCTTTTGATAAAAATGATTTTTACTGTGAAGCAGTGATGTTTACAACTCCAGCATCTTTTATTCCACATTTTTTGTTCCTAAACTCTTGCAAACAAACTTGTCCTTTTCTCTGCCCATATTTAGTCCACACCAGCAGTTAGTCTTTCCATATTTCCATACACAAACCAAGGAAAATTTGATTTGATTTGATTTTAAGATTCTTTTATTTGTTTTTAAGTCTTTGAACAGCTTGGTACCACAATATTTTATCCGACCTTGTTAAGGTTCATCAACCCTCCAGAGCCCTTAGGTCAGCTGACCAGACGCTGGACGCTCCTTGATGAAAACGAGAGGCGATTGAGCCTCCGATATTGTAGGAAACATTACCTCTGTCTGTACGGTCTCCAAATAGGCTTTTAATTTTCAAAATCCTCTTAAAACCAACTTGTTTACCCTGGATTTTGGCTGAGCAGAGTTCACTGTTTCTGTTGTTTTTGTTTGTTTTTATTGTTAGTGATTTTATTCTTCTGCTGTTAATGGTTATCTTCTGGTAATTTCAGTATATTTTTAAGTTTTATAGTAAAATATATACTAGCAGAAAATTAAATACAGCGACACACACACACTTGCACACACACACTCCTTGACACCAATCAGTCTTGCCAAGTTAAATGACTAAATGCACATTAGAGTATGGACAGTTTGTATTTTTTATTTATCTGAGTTTCTCTTCCTTTATTTACATTCATGATTCCATTATAATTTTATTTTTGCGTTTGCTGTATCATTTATTTTGCAAGTTTACGGCAGCCACTGAATAGAGATGAAATGTTGTTCTCTTGTGTGTGAACAATGAAAATGACAGCAGAGAATCATTTCAACAGCTTTATCTCAGCACATTTACACATGTACTCACGCGACATGCAGTCAAAGCGAAGGATGAGAGAGATGAAGCTCTCCAGCGTTATGTGTCCTGAAGAGGCGCCGTAACGCACAGCCATCAAATTCAGCATGTCATCACTGGTGCTCTTTCCTAACCAGCACACATAATGGAGAAAAAAGGTTTGATTTGTATTTGGTCAGTTCTAATCACCCAAAGTCTTTAAAATCTGTTTTATTGTAAATGGTTAATGATATTTTTTGCCACAGAATAAAACAATAAAGAATCTAAACGTACAGCGAGATGTTAATTGAGCTTGTATTTCCTCTAATGTTCCTATGTATGCATTTCATCTGTAGCAGCTGAGAAGAACTGAAAGATGGCGTACCTGAAGCAATGACGGCACTTCTCAGCTCATTCAGCGACAGAGTCCCTGTTTTTGAAGAATCACAACGGTAGAAAATGTCCTGGAGAAACAGAGACCGCTTGAGTCTGGGAATCTTAACCTCAGTTAGCAGATAGATCTGCATTTAGTACCTCTAACTAAAACTTATTGAGAAGGCAACTAATAAAAGAAAGAAAAAAGCTTTCATTTGCTAATTTTACCTTGTATGTTTCAATCTTCTTCCAAAGTCGAACAAACTTCTCCCCGTTCAGTCTGCCGGTGATTGATGTCTGTTTAACACTTCAGGAATTAGTGTTTGACATGTAGCTTCACGCCTCAGCCTGAAGCACTACTGTATTTTAAACTAGTGAAAGGGCGAGCAGGTTATAGCTGGACCGCTTCTTGTGTGTTTTATAAACTACATGTACTCCTAATTTTTTGTCTTTAAGCAAATAAACAATTAAAAAAAAGAGGAGGGAGGCAGGAAGAGCCTAATTTCCAGTAGAGTGATTCAAGTGAATTAGTTGTAGTAGGATACATCCATGAGAGCAACCATGCTGCGACAGGCATCGATGCTGAAGCCTCCAGATTTCAAGTCTCCTAAATGAAAAGAGGATAAAATACTATGATGTAGTTGATGTTAGCTAAATAATATCTTATGTATTCTAAACCTGTTGGCAATAATCTCCAAACCTGTCAGAATTTTGTCATTGAGGAGCCTCTGGAGCTGCTCAGCGTCCACTTCTTCATACTGGAAAAAAGGAAAAAACAAACAAACATGCATTTACGTTTGACTCGTGTTGTTTCATGATGGTGGAGATTTGAACAGTTGCTACTCTGTATGTTCGCCCTGTGTATGCGTAGGTATTCCAGCTTCATTCCACACTCCAGAGACATGCATGTTCTGGTAATTGATCACTCAAAATTGTCGCTAGGAGTGAGTGTGAGCAGGAATGGTTGTTTGTCCTTCAATGTTGGCCCTGTGATGGACTGGCACCCTGTCCAGGGTGTACCCTGCCTCTCGCCCAGTCATGGCTAGGATAGGCTCCAGCTCCCAGTGCCCTTAATTAGACTAAGTGGTTAGAGAAAGATGGATGGATGGATGGATGAATAGACGGATGGATGGATGGATGAATGAATGAATGGATGGATGGACGAATAGATAGATGGATGGATGGATGTAAATGAACTTCCACTAAGAAATGGGAACTGATCAAAATGTTGCAGATTTTCTAAAAGACACACGTTACCTTGTCAGAGAACTGACGGAACAGGGTCCTCTTACTGTCCTCATCAGCTCCGATTTGCTCTGAAATCGCCTAAAAAAGGGTATAAAATATACAGACCATCTTACATCTGTCTGTGTCATCATCCAGTCATATAAGCATATTATTGGAAAAAAAAAAAAAAAGTTTAGAATGTAAGCCGTACAGACAAAAATGGATTTAGCTGGAGGGAGGTGGGTTTAGAAAATGTTTGATGGTGGTGGGAATGGGGGGGAGCACAGACTGGAGAAGGATAGCACACGTAAATATGCTCTTTTTAAAAGAAAACAGATTTTAGCAAGAAATTTTGTGGTTATTAAGTACAGTTTTTATCCTTTGTAACAGGTAAAGTAAAACTTAACAAAAGTATCTCTTTTCTTTTACCACAAACTGTTTACTTTTTACCTAGGCCGCATGTCTCCCCAGACCATACCTTTGGACAAGGACTGGGTTAATAAATAGAAACAAATAATAGTTTTCAGGGAGTGGTGTTAGGTGTTACCGATGGCCCTCAACGTACTCTTGTTGAAAGACATAAATGTTCTGCAGTTTTCTTGATGTTTGATCAACATATTCAACCATCAAATAGTCACCTGTTCTGTTTCCATATGGTCATGGTTTGGGCCACCTGAATTCTCACTGAAAGGAAAATGAGACATAACACCATTACTTTGTTTTTTTCTTTTTATAATCAAGTAGTTCAGCAATCATGATACTGTAATAACTTGCATTTAACAATAGTTTCCAATAACTGTAAGATTGCAGTTTTATATTTAGGGCTCATGAACACTTTAGTCTGCTTTAAATGAACCCTGATCTGCTTCCATGGATAGTAAAGTCTATTTGGAGTAGTGTGAACATGTATTTACACTCTGTTGCAGACCAATGAAGCAAACTCTGGTCTGCTTAAAAACCGGGGATTCTGTTCCCTTGCAAGTGAACTCTGGTTCAGTTTGCTTGCAGTGTGAAAGCGAACAGACCATCCAATGAACCAGAGAGGAAAATGGTGTTGGATGTGTCGTAGCGCAACATGTCAGATAATTTGCCACCTCGCCTGCTGCTTATACCAGACAGATTCAAGTAAAAGCCATAGTAGGTTTGAACACCAAAGGAAAACCAGAAACCCCAAGACTTGACAAAAACTTGCTGCACTATTTGCTTGTGGTGAACGAGCCATTTTTGGTCCTGGAAATGAGCTGGCTTTTCTTCTTCTTTTGTTTGTCACGTGTCATTTTGAAGAATATTGCCCCTTACTGAACAGTTATTGTGAATATGTGACATTGTCCAGGTGGTCTGGTCCACCTAAATAAAATTTAGCCAAACCAAATGAAGGTGTGAAAATTTTGTAAATTACACACCAAATGGAACCAAGTCACTCGGACTATCCTAATGTGAATGGCCCCTTAAAAGTCAAACATGATGGATGCGGACTATTTAATAGTTTTAATGCAATAATTACTTACTGGACATGCGTTTCAGCCTTGGAGATGATGGTCAGGATGAAAGAGGCCGTCTCATTGGGGTTGAATGTACATGGCACAATCAGGTATTCACCAGGTTTGAGTGTCATCAGCTCCATCACCTCACGTGCGTTCACGAAGGTGTTAGTCTGGGCTACAGGACTGTTTCTTCTAAAAAAATCAGCTGTAAACTTCCCTCTCAGTCCCTTGTACTGGAAATGTCAGTGAAATAGTTGTTTTTTTTTTTTTTAATGATGTCCTTGAAATTGTCATGTATGTGAACTGTGTTTTGAAATTAAGCTTTAAAAAACTTACTTCTTCAGTCACCTTGAAGAAAGGGAAAAATAAAAGTTTTTAAGTGACATTAAAAATCACAGATATGAAAAATATTAAGTTTAATCATTTTGGTTACGAGGCACCCGAGACATTTTGTACATAATCATATTTAAAAAACCAATACTATGTTGTCAATATTAACTTTTAAATATGAATCACATCTATTCAACTGGACAAACTAAGTGGGGGTAAAATGTTCGAAAAGCGTTAAAAAAGCAATAAATACCTCGAACACAGAGAATCCAATGTGGAGGTTTTGAACCAGGCGCCTGTTCCTCTTGTCAGGCTTTTGCATGAGCGACACCAGAATATTTTTATCACTTTGTGTTTCGGCGCATTCGTTGGATAATTTTTCAATCTTGATCCCATACTGTGGATTAGTCCAGAAGCTGTCTGGAAGGAAAAAGGGAAGATGATTTACAGTTTTGTCAAAGGCGTCATGAATCTATTTGTTATAAGATAAATTACATCTTATGCACTGAAGTCCAGGTAGTTTTACATTAAAGTGTTTTTTTTTTGTTTTTTTTTTTTTTTACAACTAACGGTATGTTCAGACCAAACGCGTTTTCAGTGTCAAAAACGCTGAACGCTCGACGCTGGTCATTAAAGTACCACGTTTGTGTCCGACGCCCAAATCGCTCCCAACGCTCCTGCCGCGTCTGCCGCTTGTGTCTGGAGCGAGCGGCAAACGCGGCGGAAAAGAGAGGAGGGAGGCGGCGCTTTCCTTCCGGTCAGTTTGAATGATGGCGAATTCAGTAGAGATATGGCATGGTTTTATTTGATAAATAAAGCTAGAGGACGTTGTCATAGGGCAGTAATACTCGGTGTTAATACAACAAGAGCCGCACTCAGCAGAGAGCCGCCGCCGCCCCCAAACAAAACGTTGCTAGGCAACATATCCTGCTACGTTGCCAAATCAGTAACATTCAGCTTTTTAGCAAGGAATGGTTATCCTAAATATTGCACGGAGTAATGGCCTCTCAGCCCCGTGTCATTCGGCCAGGTAAGATGGGGAAGAAGGGGGGAGAGGGGGGAAGAAGGAAAAAGAGGGGAAAGGAGGAAAAATGAAGAAAAAATGTGGAAATTTCTGGGACATAAACACATGTCTAGTGGCCTGGAGATGTTTTTACATGTTGACCCAGGTCTGTCATGCAGTGAACGGGATTTGAACTCGCAACTAGGTGCTGGGCCTGCATTGAAGATCACGTGACATGGCCTCCGTCAGATGACGCGGAGAATACAATTAATATGAAGTAAACCTGATATGTTTTTATATTGAGGGTTATCTTTTTGCAGACACACGCATCTGAAATTGTAAATATGAAGTAGTGAAAATATTTCAACACCTCATTTACTCGTCTATTAATGTAATTCTGCATTTAGCTCTAATTCAATGGTAATTTCTGTTAATATTTCTTTTTTTTTCTCTTTCTCAAAAAGGAGCTGAGGAACCAGAAGCGATGCAGAACAGGGAGTCACGGCAGGATTTCAGTGGCTGACCTTTTTTAGAATTTATTAACCTGTTAAAGTCCATTTTTATTGGCATGAAAAAAATAACATTGTGTGTGTTTATAAAATATTGTAGTTAATAGAATGTAAGGAACCTGTTCTGTATATGGAATACACACACACACACACACACACACACACTATATAAATATAAATAACAAGAGCCTTTATATCGGTATGATATGTGTGTATATTTGTGTAGTGGCACTTCGTTTCTCTTCTTTACCACCACTTTGAAGTCAGTCTAGCAACTTTGTATTTATATTATTATAATAATAATTTTAGATATTTATAATAACATTAGATATTCATATGTGAATTGAATTGTAATAAAACATTTTTTTCTTACTAGTCTTGATTTCATTTACACAATTACTCATAATCACCACAATAAACATGTCAAACTCACTGTTTAATGTTCAGTCATTAAAAACAATAACATTGCTTTTGAATAAATACCAAAACAAAAAATTAAAACTATTTACAATCAATTTACAACTAATACTGTGCTGTTTAATCTTACTCTTAACTTTTACAAAAATATAATAAAAAAACAATTTTAAAAATGAGAATATGTACAACAACCACAACTATTTACAATTACTGTACAGCAAGTACTTTAACTTGTATTGAGGATACTTCCTCTGGTTTCATCCTAGTTGTGTCCACTTGAAACTGTACAGAAGGTTCACAATAAAAAGGTTTTAAAATGTTTTTAAAAAAAACATATAATTAAAAAGGAGCAAACAACACAAGTTACTATAACACTTAACTACAAACTATATACATCTATTTACAAAGTGCTTATTTCTGCCCCTTCCTCATCTCCTCCAGCCACTGTTCCTTTGTCAGGCTTTCAGACTGGGGGCAGTAGACCCTCCCACGGTAGTGGCTATGTCCAGTCTCTGCTGTGCGAAAGAGGCCACACTTCTTGCAGGTGTTTGCCTGCACAGTCCTCTTGTATGGCCTCTTTGTTGTTGGTTGCTGGGTTGTGGCCTGCATGGTTGAAGGCATGACAACCTGATAGAAGAAAACAGGTTGTCCTGCCTGTGTGAGGCCCTGGTGAGGAATCCCAGGTGCAGGGGCTGCTGGGCCTGGGAAAGCACCTGGTGCCACTGACAACTGCCTCTTCACACCGCCTTTTGGAAGGATGGTGCATGGTGCCTGCCTTTGCTTAGCCTGGCCAGCCGTACTCTCTGGCAGCCGGTACTGATGTTCATCCTGTGCTGGCACAGGATAAGAAGGCAACAGTCTTGCATCCATCAGTGGTTCTTCAGCTACTGCAATCTCTGAGGGTACACCAGTTCCCTGAAGCAGGACAGAAAGCTCCTGCTTTTTCTGTCTGCCATTGTGCCACTGAATCAGTGTTCTGGTTGACCTCCACAAGCTGCATGTCTGTTCCCTGCATGACCCGGGCATTACCAACAACCAGCTCCCTGATTTTACGGTAGTCCCTAATAATTAAGGACCACCTTGACTCTGCTCCTTTGCCTTTTCTTTTGGGGGCTGGATGCAGACCACACAGTCTGATGAAAATGGTCTCCACCAACCTGCAGCAGTCAGGCCATTGTGCAGGTGCACTACTTGCACCTAGCACGCAGCGGATTGTGCTCTCCACCCCTGGTGTTTTTGAGGGCTTCTTTGGGGTTCGGAAGTGTCCACTCAGAAGTCTGTCTTGGTGCCGCGCTGAATAAACAACCCGCTGCTTGTCCCCTTCGCTCAGGTTCTGCCAGAGTCCTATAATTTGGTCCGCCTGCAGGTTGCTGAGATAGAGAGAGGTCTGCTCCCGAAGCCCAACCAAGTACTCAGCAAGTCTGTCCACATGCTGGTATCCAGGCACATTCTGGTCATCAACAGCCTGCTAAAATCATTAAGCAGAAAACAGAAAATAGTTTAAAACCTTTTAACAGTTTTAGTTTCAATATACGTCAACATGCAGAATGTAGAAAACAGCAGCGAATAACTGTTACTGACCACAGTTTCTTCAGAGGTGTCCCCAGCCTCAGAGATGCTGGGAGCCAGTGGGGAGGAGGTGCCAGGAGCCAGTGGGGAGGAGGCGCTGGGAGTCAGTGGGGAGGAGGCGCTGGGAGCTGCTGTGGAGGAGATGCTGGGAGCAGGCTGAACCTCTATATCCAGCACTGTGGGGTCATCTGTGAGGTCAGAAAAACCCTCATCGTCCTCATCTGCCGCCACATCATGCTCCTCCACCAAGCGGGCAGTCTCCTCTGAGTCCGGGTTCATGTCCTGCAGGGCCTGACCAGTCTGCCGGAACAGATACTGCACTCCTATGAGCTCACCTGAGACACAACAACATAAATAAAGCACAATGCAGATTGGAATGAGTAAAAACCAATCAGCTCATCAGAATCATAAAATACATTAAATATAAATATAAATTTCCCCCCTCAGCAACACAGTTTTTCTGTGAGGAGCTGTCAGAGAGATGCAGCTTTGTACTTTTCCTTTGGCAGGTCATTCTGTCATTACCTGTGTAACGTGAGGGTGGACAGAACTCTGGTGCCACCTTTCTGCCAAACAGCTTCTCGTAGTTCTGGTTGACAGAATGCAGCAGATCACCAGAGTAGCAGCACAAAGGAGACTTCTCAGTCGCCATGGCAGCAACGCGCCGGTCCTGGTTCCACCTGTGCAGACCTTCCAGCAGGTAAACCTGGAAATTCAGGCTGTTGGCACTGGTCCCTACAAGTACAATGAAATGCAACATGAAATATCAAAAGCATTTTTGACATAAACATCACATCAAATGAACAAACACGCATATAATAAGATACACATTTTAGTGTCACACACCTGGTATGAAGCGGTTTAGGTGCAGATGAAAAGACTCCAAGGAAGTAGAGCCTCTGGCACACCTAAAGACCGGCAGCCGCACACCTCCCTTGGTCAGCTCTCCAGTTTTAATGTAGAGCGCAACACCTGGTGGATCTTGGATGCACTTTACATGCTTCTTCTGGACCCGCCAGATGTGCTCCATCCTCTCCTGATCAAACAGAGGAACGCCAAGGGAGTCGTTGCCACGGGAGCCCATAAGTAAAGCAAACAGCTCCTCCAGCAGCTTAACTGTGGTGTCCACTCCTCGTGTCCTCCGTCTGCAGTGGAGAGCCAACTCCTCCCTGGTCAGGTGTCTGTTCACATCTGCAGATGACAGTCCCTGGTTCCGAAGCTGCTGGGCCTTGGCTTCACGCAACAGCGCTAAGTCAGCTGCATCCCACTCAAAAATGCACGCTGAGATGCGTGCCATGTAGAGTGGGTACAGCTGATGGGCATCAGTGGTGCATCCCAGGGCAAGCCGTCGCATAAAATGCCAGATGTCCAGCCGTACCAGAAGCTGAGGCCACCCGCTGAATCTAGCCTCCAGCTTTGTTGTCTCTGTAGCCTCAGCACAGCATCCACAGTCCACATACAGGACAACAGGGGGATCCACACTGGCCTGCTGGTACCTCCTCACCAGGTCACCAGCCATCCTGTCTAAACCAGCTCCCTCCTGAGCAGTCAGGACACTGATTAAAATCTGGCCATACTCATTTCCCACAGAGGTGAGCCAGAGAGCTGTCCCTTTGGCTGTCCCAGCCAGCTTCTTTGTGATCTGAAGCACAAAACATGAACAGAGACACACAATAAGATGGAGACATGTAGAAATCCAGCTAGTGGTTTATTGAAGCCTATTTTGCAGAAAATAAGATGATTCAACCTTTTTTGTGGAGTCCATCTTCAGAATGGTGCCAAAGGTTGATGTAATGTGCGCCTTGATGTCCTCCAGCCTGGTCAAGATGTCCTGGCTGTAGACGGACAGAAGCCACCTGCAGCTGGGCACAACATCTGGCTTTGGAGGTTCCGGGAACTTTACAGGCAGCAATCCAGGGCGCTGGAGGAAGCTCATGCACTCCGTGGTGTACCGCGATACACGTTGGAGCCACTCCTCTGTGTGGTTCTCCCTCAGCTGTTTCAGTACCCGGGTTGGGCTGTTGCCAAGGCCCCTCTCCCGCAGAAGCCGAATCACCCTCACGTCACAGGCATACCTTGGTCACAGATAAATATATCAGTAAGAATGTACAGCTTTGACTTGAACATGGAAAAAGAGAAAAAAGACACTACTCACTTTTGAGTCATGATGACCCAAAATTCTGACCTGTGAGCCAAGTCCAGCTGTTGGAGGACAGCCTGGCTCCAGGACACATGAGAGGCTTTACACCTGGCACAAGTCAGCGTCTCAGTGACCATGGTGTACATGCGGTCTATGTCCAGGACCCGCCGTGCCCTCTTGTGCAGCCCTGCTCCTGTCAGCTGATGCCCAGCACAAGAAGGATTGGGGCAGACCACCTTAACCTTCCACAACTTGTAAGGCATCCAAACAAGTAGTGGATGGGCAAAAAAGCGGTCTGGGGAAGGTGCCTGGTGGTAGAGGTGACTCGGCTGAGGTGGGTAGTACCACAGCTTCAGGTTGTCCTGGAGTTCCAGTCTGCCCTTCGCCCCCATCCTAAACAAAGCTTTGGATATCCACCTATGGTCTTCAGGTGGAAAGCCCTCTGCCCACAAACGGGGAAGCTGAGGAGTTGCAGCAGGAAAACAATGTGTAACTATACTTAGTTCTGGTAAAATACACTGCTGCAAAAGTATTCGTGTTTAAAGCACAGTGCTAGAACACTTACTGACACAGGAGCAGCCAGTGGTGTCTCAGCTGGTACTGCTGGTGCCTCTGTTTGGGAGCCTACGGCCTGTATGAAGTTTAAGAATCAGATATTAAAATCTACAGGATAAATCTCTAATCCTGTACATTGAATGAAGTCTAGAACTACAGATGCTCGAGCTGAAAATGTAATCACTCACTGATATGGCAGTGCTGACTGGAGGAGCAGGTGTCTCCTGGCGTTCTGTGACCTGTTTCTATAAAACAGAGTCTAAGTCACATGTATTAACAACACACTTTTACACAGTTGACTTTTGAACCCCCTTTACCTGTGTCACTTTCCTGGCCATGGCAAGGTTTGGCTTTGCAGCTGCGCTAAGTGAACCACCATATCTTGGTTTGGTAAACTGAAAGTTAAGAAGCAAAAGACTGTATAAAGACAAGCCATTTGATGAATCTATTGATAGTACATGTAGGAGCAACAACAACTAAATACCATAGACAAATTCAGTGGTGGTCGCTGTTTGTGGCCT
Organism: Telmatherina bonti; assembly: GCF_933228915.1. Taxonomy (NCBI): domain Eukaryota; kingdom Metazoa; phylum Chordata; class Actinopteri; order Atheriniformes; family Telmatherinidae; genus Telmatherina; species Telmatherina bonti. The sequence continues at coordinate 11,300,042 of NC_136631.1, forward strand.
TCAGCTCCCTTCATTTGTGTCAGCCCAGCAGACTGGGCAGCACCTGCAGCTGAAGTCTGTGACATCAGGGCACCCTGGACAGCAGGAGCTGGCTGGACAGCAGGAGCTGGCTGGACAGCAGGAGCTGGCTGGACAGCAGGAGCTGGCTGGACAGCAGGAGCTGGCTGGACAGCAGGAGCTGGCTGGACAGCAGGAGCTGACTGGACAGCAGGAGCTGGCTGCTGTTTAATGGCAAAGTAGGTTTAACACTGGTCACTTTGTGATGTCATATTTGTACTATACTACAAAACTACTGTGTTTTTCGCCTACCATCTGGATGTGGAATCCACACACACATCTCCTCACACTACCAAACAGGGACGTCTGCCCATGCTGCATCATTGGACATTTCTCAATCTAAAAAGAACATTTGAAGATTTATCTCCATGTTATTCAGTTGTGTGTGTTGTAGCAGAAACCATTTTGAATTTTTACTTAATCAAATATTTATTAATGTGTGAAAATCCGGTTTATGCTGTTGCATTTAGTACAAATTAAGTATAAAAGTAAACACCTGATAAAGACACACATACCCTCTGATACAGCCCGTACCACTTCTTCTGTCTGGGTGCTGGCCTGTTGCCCTCACCTGGAGGCCATGATCCTGTGGAGGCGAAGCTCTTGAGGCGTGCCATCCAGACAGTGTCGGGCATTGCTTTGTGGGACTTCGATGCCTTTGGTTGAAGATGATTTAAAAGTAAATGGTAACAACATAAGAGCTTATCAAGCCTATACAAAAACTAAAAGAATAAAAACCCATAATGATTATGATGAGACACTGTCCTCAATGACTAGACCTAACGTCTGGTAATGATTAGGTAAAATACTCCAAAATATGTCCAACCACTCAATCACCTCAAGCCTGGTTAATAATATCTGGGACCTGTTATTAGTAAATATGATTTAAAAAAAAAAAAAAAAAAGCTCTGTCAGACAGGCCAGTTGTCAATCAGCAGCTCCTATATGGAGGATTGTGGATATATTATTACTACTGGCTTTAATATGGTCTTTAGTTTGTTATCTTGTATGACCTTCAGCTTCCTGTTTGGTCCCAGTACTGATATATTCTATATGTTGAGAAATTTTGCTGGGTTTGTTAAAGTACTTCATAGACAAAAGTTAGCTTGGCATGGTTATCCAACAGGACTAACATACTGACCCGAATACAGGACAGTACTGATTATAAAATGACCCCTATTTTCCCACTTTTTTTTAAACGCGGTAGTTTATGCCGACGACCATATATGATGATGGTTAATCCCCATGATGTGATTTTTATTTTAAATGTCTTAAGAAGCCGAGGGCGAGAATGAATAGGACATGACTGAAAACAAAGCCACATCTAACATAACCTCGGTGTAATAAGCACGTAAATAATATTTTATAGACCAAAGTTATCTTAGCTTTAATAGCTAACAACTTGGTTAATCCCACATATGAAACGTTTTTCATCGACTCGCTCGGGAAATGGGAATGGGAAAAAAAGACACGACTGTGAAACCAATGTCGAGTAACATCGGCGTAAAACCGGGAAATTTTTATTTTTACACATCGATGTACATCATACAGCATTTTCATGAATGAGCCGATACTTACCATGTCGCTAAATAGACCGCTTTCACTCGTAAATTCTTGTTCACTCCGACTGTTCCCAAGAACTTCCAATTTACATACGGATTTAACCTTCGACCTCCCGTAACCTTTACCTTCATTAAACATTTTACATTGCGATACGTAACTTTCACGACGTCATTGGCCGTCAGCTTTCAACATTTCTCCAACGTGATTGGTCGGCAACTTCAACATTTTCAACATTTCTTGAACGTGATTGGCTAGAATCTTCAACATTTTCAACATTTCTTGAACGTGATTGGCCGGCAACTTCAACATTTTCAACATTTCCTGAACGTGATTGGCCGGCAACTTCAACATTTTCAACATTTCCCCCGGACCATTCTTCGGCAGCTGGCGCTCACCACAGGAATCCTCCAGGAGCTGCGAGCTGATCGCTCTGATTGGTTGACGCCCCGTGTCGAGCGGCCAAAGTTCAGCTTTGTCCATCTCTGGCTTTTGACGCGCGTTCCGCGCGGAACGCCGACACCCAAAACGCTCAAAACGCGGCGCAAGAAAGCTCGACGCCCCCTTGCCGCGCCTCCCCATAGACTTTACATGGAAACCTGCCGCTTTTGACGCTCAAAACGCGTTTGGTCTGAACACACCGTAAGCAAATACTGTTTGCAATATTCAGTTATTCTTTATGGGTTTTCATGATATTTGTTTAAGCATTCATCCCATTATTCCTCAGTCTCTGGGATTAATGGGATGAAGTAAATAAAAAAAATAAACATCATATGCATGTTAGAAGATGCGCAATAATTATTTAATAAGCTCAGTATGTAAAAGTATGATAATAAAACCTTGAGTCCCCACAAAATTTGCAAGGATTTTGCACAAGTCCACATTTATTGCAAGTACCGGGGTTATTCAAACAGCCTCCAGCTGTAGTTCCTGCAACCCATCGGCCCTCGTAGAACGAGGTCTTCCAGTGACAAGTGGAGCTTCCGTCGAGGAAGTCTGGGCACAGGCAGCAAATGTCGAGATCTGAGTAGAACCTGCAGAAGTCTTCCAGGGTCATCCTTTAAAAAAAAAGATGATTTAAAAAAACATTTTAAGTGCTGCTGGACTGATGTGACAGTCATGTGACAGTGATGCAGAGAAATACAAATGTGTTGCCTCTTGCATTTTAGAAAATGGATGTTACATTCTTACCAAAACTCTCCATCATCACGGTCTGAAAGACACATGTCTCGGTCCTGAGGACTCACAGTGTGCCACAGCTGCGACCTGTACAGACAGTGTGTGCAAAAAGGAAGCAGAAAGACAAAATTCTTAGAAAGTCTTCTTGGCATGGCTGTGCATTCACAGCTGTAGCATGTATGCAGGTATACTACTACTGTATGCATGCATACACATAAGAAACTGAAGCCATTTCCAGTCTAACCAGTCTCCAAGCTGCAAGTTCAGACTTTGGTTTTTTTTTTTTTTTTTTTTTTTTTTGCTGTTTTGCAAGACAGCTTGTTTGGAAAGTTTAAACCAAAGACAAAAGAGCATCTTTCTTTCACAATCTCTGTTGAATTAGTATCAAGACAAGTCTTTACTTCTGAGACCGGTTTCAAATTGTGCCTCACAAATTATTCATTCATTCATTCATTCATTCATTCATTTTCCGAACCGCTTATTCCAATTCAGGGTCGCGGGGAAGCTGGAGCCTATCCCAGCTGGCTTTGGGCGACAGGCAGGGTACACCCTGGACAGCACGCCAGTCCATCGCAGGGCCACACAGAGAGACGAACAACCACACTCATGCTCACACTCATGCCTAGGGGCAATTCAGAGTGACCAATTAACCTAACATGCATGTCTTTGGATGGTGGGAGGAAGCCTCACAAATTATTCAACTAAAATTCAAGACAAAAGGCAGATGATTGTCACAAAGTAACACTGAAAAAAAGTACATATTAGCTTGTTCCCATAGCCCCAGTGTAGAATGTAAAGTAAAGATCACATGGGATGTTATTTACAGGTATCCCATTTTAAAGAAATGCTGTTTAAGGTTGCAATATACAAAACTGATTAGCTTGGGAAACCCTGAAGACCAAGTGTGAAGCAGATATGACACATACGGAAACAAACTTCTGGGATGCAACGCATAGCTCAGTCATCAAAGAGACTCAAGTCTTTGCTCCTTTGCATTACAAGAACCAATTTGAGAAGATTGTAGCATGTGGTCAGGATGTCTTCTAGGTGCCTGTAGAGAAGATTTAGTGGACATTCTCCACTGTTTTGGAGGAAAGAATAATGACCGTATAACCCTGCTATGTCATATGTGTAGCCCGGTCTAAAATTTCATTACAGACCCAAAGGACTAAAATATAAATATGTTAAAACCCTTTATTAAAATGCATTAAATATTGTTAATCACAGTAAAACATAGTTAATTTCTTCTGTTAAAATGTGTTCATAAATAGTTATAAAAGTCAGATATAAACCAACCCAAGGTTTTGTCATTTAGTTTGGGAAAAATGCTATTCGCCACAAGTTTGTTTGGAACGTACTTATCAACATGTGCTTTTGGTTACCAATCAACTTGATGTGTTGTCAATATTGTATTCTCTGTTATCATATTGGTTGATGTAAACTCCATGGCCAATCACATGCATAAGGGCGGGATCTAAGACAGGAAGTGAAGGGAAACAGCTAGGATTGAGGCATTCAGCTAAAATGACGGGTGGATGTTACATTCTGAAATATTGTTATGAAGTTGTGAAATAACCAAAAACCACATGTGTATTGGAAGAAACCCTCAGAACTTTATTCTCTAATTTTTGTTTCTTTAATCTTATTTACTAAATATGATCTTTTGACTTTAAACTTTTTGTGTTATGTCTTAATTGCCTTACAGAATAACGGGTGTTATTGATTTCCAGCTACAGTTGTTATTCTGAGTGAACATAAACTAGAGTATTTTACATTTTCTCCTTGGGAGATGGAGGCACCGCCATAATTAAAAAACCTAAATAAGTGTAAATGGTTAAAAGCTACTTATTATTGTTTCTCCTGTTTACCAATATTAATTTATTTGTATTTAAGTAACGTACTCAGGGCCCCACTCATTGTACTATCACCAATCTTAACCAAAGGGTTAATATCTAGCTACTTGGGTTGGGTGCTACATAAATTGGAGGCACCCCTGGGATAACTTTCTTTTCTTCTGTTCAGTCCCTTGATATAAAAAGTCTATTGTAACTTTTAGTAGTAACTAAACATAACTTCAGTTTTCTGAAAGAGACTTTTTAAATTCATTCTCTCTTTATAAACGCAAGCTTTCTTAGCTAAACTATGGCCACTCAAAGTAATTTTTCACAACCTGATTTAGCTAATTGGTGCCGAGGTGAAGGGCTTGACCAGTCACATGCCATCCTAGTGCTTGGTATCCCAGAAGGGGAGGAAATATCTGCTGTTGAAGCAACATTGGAACAAATTAAAGCTTTGGGCAGAGTAAGAGTGAGAGGAAAAATGTTTAATGCTGAGAACCAAACCTTGACCATGCTATGCGAATGCCGTGAAGAAATTGATTCTACTAAAGTCCCACCAGAAGTGATTTCCACTATAGAAGGAATTAAATGGACAATCGTCATCTCTGAACCCAAAACCATCACAGACCCTTTCACAGAGAAATTGGACAAATTTCTACAGGATGAAGGGAAAACAATGATGACATTAAGAGATTATTTGCTCCCACCACTTCATGGAACAGCAATCCAGAGTCAATCATTTGTGCAGTAAGTGATGGTTTTCAGCCCAGGCCAAATGAAAGCAGTTCATACAGGCGTCTTAGGATCTTTTCTGGGCTCCATCCAACTCCAACTGGTGAAGAAAATTTGGACAGCTGGCTAGAGCAAGCAAAGTTCATGGTTGAAGAGTATGAGTGCTCAGACAAAGAAAAACGAAGAAGGATTATTGAGAGTCTCAAAGGACCAGCTTTGGAGATAATTCAAGCAGTACGCACATCCAATCCTATGGCAAGTCATATGGACTACATACAGGTACTGGAAAATACCTTTGGAACTTCAGAATCCGGAGAGGAACTGTATCTCACATTCAGAACTATGCACCAAAGACAAGGTGAATGCTTATCAGATTTCTTACTCAGATTGGAAAGATTGCTGAACAAAGTAGTGCAGAGAGGAGGTCTCCCAGTCAGTAAAACAAGACTTGAGCAGCTCATTAAAGGTGCAACTGAATCAGACCTTATGCTACTTCAGCTAAATCTAAGAGGGAAGTGTGGTGATCCCCCAGCATTTCTAAACCTGTTGAAAGAGATTCGTGAGGAGGAAGAGCGCGAAGCAGCAAGACACAAACTCAAAAAACCAGCACAACGACCGTATGTGCGGGCAGTACAAGTAGGAAGTGAAACCGACTCAAAAGGCAGTCAGCAACCTGATCTTCAGACAGAAGTTCAAGAGCTAAAAGCAAAACTCAAAGAGCTAAACAAACAATTACAGTCTGCAGAGTTGAGTCACAAGAAAGAGTCCAGAGAAAAGACAAAAGACAAGTCAGACACAAACCCTGAAGTGCAACAGCTACAAAAAGAAGTCAAAGAGCTAAAAACTCAGTTAAGCATGATGTCAGTAAAGTCAAAACAAAATACAAAAGAGAGATGCCAGTACTCTAAATTCAAATCTGACTGCAGTACAAAGTATGCTGCACCAAAGTCCAAGAGTAGTAAAGAGGCAGACTACTTTTGTTACAGATGTGGAGAAAACGGCCATATTGCAACGAAATGCACAGCCCCTGAAAACTCACAAAAGGTGATCATGAAGCTTATTCTCCAAGTACGAGGTAGCACTGATGGACAAAAAGACCGCACAGCTGATGAAGATGAGCGCGTTGCTCGAGTCAGTACTGCAAACGTCTCACCCCAAAGTGCAGATATTCCTGAAGGTCTTATTGGTCCATCATCCATAGCTCCCATAAAAGTAAATGACATCTCATGCAATGGTCTTATGGATTCTGGGTCAATGGTAACAATCATTTTCGAGGATTGGTACAATGCCAATATACCAACAATCCCTATACATCCCATTTCCAGTCTAGCTATCTGGGGTCTATCAGCCGAGTCATATCCTTACTGTGAGTATGTAGTGGTAGAGATGGAGTTTCCCGAGGATGTAACAGGTGTGAAAGGGCCCGTTAATGTCCTAGCTCTCGTTTGTCCTGAGCCACCACAAGGTCATGAAACCCCTGTAGTTGTTGGTACGAATGCTTTTCTGTTCTGCCGCTTATTCCAGCTGTGTAGAGACAGTGGTAGTGAATGTAAAGTCAGCTCCAAGAGAGTACAAGCAGTTTATGACCAAATACAAACTCAGTCTTTGAAGTCACAGGCAGCAGACAACCCTGTAGGACAAGTCAAATGGCTAGGTCCTGGACCACTTACTATTGCTTCTGATGAAAAGTGTTATGCCACTTGTAAAGTAGAGCAGAAGGTTACTAAGCCCAGAGATGTTGTCCTGGTTGAGGCACCAGCCATGCCCCAGTTTCCATCTGGTGTGTTAGTGCAGCCAGGTGTTGTCCCAGAGAGTGACATAGACGAGAATCACTTTGTTGTTCTATTGCATAAGTCAGAGAAACCTACATCGATTCAAGCTGGCACAGTTATCGCTGAAATGCATGTAGCAGATGTAGTCACAAACCCTAAAGCTCTAGAGTCTGAGACTAGCACTTTAGATCCCGAACTCTTTTGTTTTGGTGATTCACCTGCCCCCGAAGAGTGGAAGAAAAGGCTACAGCAAAAGTTAGCTGAGAGGCAAAATGTGTTCTCCTTAAATGAATGGGACGTGGGTTTAGCTAAAGATGTAGAACATCACATCAGGCTTAGCAATTCTACTCCTTTCAGAGAGCGATCATGCCGCTTAGCTCCCGCAGACATTGAGGATGTAAGGCAGCACTTACAGCAGCTGTTAGTTGCAGGGATCATTAAGGAGTCTCGAAGTCCATTCGCATCGCCTATTGTGGTCGTACGAAAAAAGAATGGCTCCATCAGAATCTGCATAGACTACAGAACTTTGAACAATCGTACCATCCCAGACCAGTTTACTGTCCCACGGATCGACGATGCCTTAGACTGTCTTTCAGGCAGCAAATGGTTCTCAGTCCTGGATCTCCGGAGTGGATATTATCAGATTCCCATGTGCGAGGAAGACAAGGAGAAGACTGCGTTTATCTGTCCCCTCGGATTCTATCAATTTGAAAGAATGCCGCAAGGTATTACAGGAGCACCTGCCACTTTTCAGAGGCTTATGGAGAAAGCCGTTGGCGATATGCATCTTCTCCAAGTCATCGTGTACCTTGACGATATAATCGTGTTTGGCAGAACCCTCGAAGAACATGAGCAACGTCTTCTAAAGGTCTTGGATTGTCTTGGAGAATTCGGTCTCAAAGTGTCAGTAGACAAGTGTCAGTTCTGTCAGTCCCAAGTGAAATACGTTGGTCACATCGTTTCAGAAGCTGGCATAGCCACCGATCCAGAAAAAGTGGCTGTTGTCAAAAACTGGCCAGAACCCACAAACCTAAAGACCCTTCGCTCATTTCTTGGGTTTTGTGGGTATTACCGCAGGTTTATTGCAAACTGCTCAAGCATTGTCCGTCCTTTGACTGAGCTAACAAAAGGCTACCCACCTACACAGAAACACAAAAAGGCACAAGGCAAAGATCCATCCAAGACTTACTTCAAACTGTCAGAACCATTCAAAGAGTGATGGGACCAATCCCGTCACCAAGCATTTAAACAAATCATTGACTGTCTGACCAACGCTCCTGTGCTAGCATTTGCAGATCCCACCAAATCATATGTCTTGCACGTAGATGCTAGCATGAATGGCTTGGGTGCCGTGCTTAATCAAGAGTACCCTGAGGGCCTCAAGCCAGTTGCCTTTGCGAGCCGAAAACTGAGTGATTCGGAACGAAACTACCCAGTACATCAACTCGAGTTCTTGGCACTGAAGTGGGCGATCGTGGACAAGTTTCATGACTACCTTTATGGAGCCAAGTTCGTAGTAAGAACGGACAACAATCCATTAACATATGTGTTGACTACCGCCAATTTAAATGCTGTCGGACATAGATGGCTTGCAGCTTTAGCCACATACGGCTTCAACATTCAGTATCGGCCTGGTCGTCACAACATAGATGCTGATCTATTATCACGACAGTACACCCATGACTCTGAACAATGGACAGATATTCCACAGTCTGCCATAAATGCTATTTGCAAAAAAGAGTTCAACAGTGAGACTACTAAGTCTTTGGATAGACTAGTGGACCAACTTGGCGTCCTTCCATCTGTGATTCCAGAGGCTTATGCTTTTCCAGTGAGTCTGAAATCAACCACATTGGATCAGTTAACTACCAAAGACTTGCAAGTTGCTCAAGATTTCGATCCAGTCATCGGTCTCATCAAACAAACCATCCAAACTGGACAACCACTAGTTCCATCGAAAAATCAACCACCTGATGTAACTTTGCTCAGTCGTGAGAGCTCCAAACTGGAACTCAAAGACAAACTACTGTACACACAGCGGAACCTACCCAACAAACAGCTGGTTTTACCAGAACAGTTCCGAACCAGTGTAATGAGATTGTTACATGATGAATGTGGACATCTTGGTGTAGAGAAAACCACAGAATTGCTCAAGGATCGTTTCTATTGGCCTCGAATGAATGCTGATGTGGAGAAATACATAAAAACTTGTGGACGCTGTATTTCCAGAAAAACACTCCCGCAACGTTCATCCCCACTGAATCAGATCACTAGTAATGGCCCTTTAGATCTAGTCTGCATTGATTTCATTCAAATAGAGCCAGACAGCAAAGGAGTCGCTAATGTACTAGTAGTAACTGATCATTACACCAGATACGCTCAGGCATTTCCTACAAAAAACCAAAAGTCAGTCACCGTTGCCAAAGTCTTGTGGGAAAAGTACTTCGTTCATTATGGACTACCTGCCAGAATACATTCGGATCAAGGCAGAGACTTTGAAAGCCGCCTTATAAAAGAACTCTTATCCATGCTTGGAATTAGAATATCACGTACCTCGCCGTATCATCCACAAGGTGATGCTCAACCGGAATGTTTCAACAGAACACTTCTCTCAATGCTTGGAACACTTGAAAACGTGCAAAAACAAAATTGGAGTCAACATATCAGTCGGTTAGTACATGCGTATAACTGTACAAAAAATGAGTCTACCGGATACTCTCCTTACTACTTAATGTTCGGACGCAATGCCCGATTGCCCGTCGACCTTTGTTTTGGTATTGCTCTTGATGGTGATTCGGAGATATCTCACCTACAGTATGTTGATAAAATGAGAAAAGAACTCCAACAAGCTTACCATCTAGCTACAGAGAGTGCAACCAAGAGTCATCTGAGAAATAAATCACGTTATGACCAGCGAGTAAGAGACCAACCTCTACAGGAAGGAGACAGAGTCCTGATAAGAAATGTCGGCCTTACTGGAAAACACAAACTACAAGATAGATGGAGATCTACACCATATATTGTCATCAAAAAGTTACCAAACTTACCTGTATACAGAGTCAAATCAGAACAAGGAACTGGAAGTGTCAAAACTCTACACAGAGACCACCTACTACCAATCGGTTACCTTGTAAGGATTCCCAAGAATTCTGAACAAACTAAAAGAGTCAGAACACCAGTTACCAGGAGACAACATGCTCTTAGACATCAAGCACCTGACCAAAATGCTCAAACATCTGATGTTTCTTCAGAATCTGAGTATGAGTATGCTTACGAGTCTCCAACCTGTGACAATGTCAGGCGATCCTCATCACCATTTGACAGACTCCAAACAGAATCTACTCCCTCTGAAAGTTCCCCCTCATCTGAGAATGAACAGGATCTGGATGAAGGACAATCTGCCAGTTCACAAGAACAGGAATGTCGGTCCTCAAATGTGGAAGCAGAAACTAATGGTACAGCTGAAGATACTGACGTAGAGTTACGAACTTATACAAGCCCTAAAATCAGAAAGTCAACGCGTGAAGTGAAGCCAGCCATCCGCTTGACCTATGATAAACCTGGAGGCCAAACTGAGGAACCTGTGACAATTGTGCACCAAGGCATGGTCATTCAGTAGAACCTCAGTACCAGAGGAAATTCTGATCCAGTAAAACTGCCTAGACATCCCAGAACTTGCCCCTATCAATCTAAGTCTAAACTGTATAGTTAGATGAGGACATCTAAGCCTTTTAGAAGGGGAGGATGTAGCCCGGTCTAACATTTCATTACAGACCCAAAGGACTAAAATATAAATATGTTAAAACCCTTTATTAAAATACATTAAATATTGTTAATCACAGTAAAACATAGTTAATTTCTTCTGTTAAAATGTGTTCATAAATAGTTATAAAAGTCAAACCAACCCAAGGTTTTGTCATTTAGTTTGGGAAAAATGCTATTCGCCACAAGTTTGTTTGGAACGTACTTATCAACATGTGCTTTTGCTTACCAATCGACTTGATGTGTTGTCAATATTGTATTCTCTGTTATCATATTGGTTGATGTAAACTCCATGGCCAATCACATGCATAAGGGCGGGATCTAAGACAGGAAGTGAAGGGAAACAGCTAGGATTGAGGCATTCAGCTACTGCGTTTGCCTGACGAAGGATGTGAAGTTAAGCTACAGGAAAAAATGGACAGAAAACATTGTGGATGCAGAGTCTACATTGCTGTTTGGGACTATATAACCCTGTGATGAGTGACTACTCGGATTTATTTGACTTTTGTGCTTTTACGAAATGTTTAAAGTGCATAAGTGTGATGCTAATCGTGAATTAGCATTTTAGCATTTTACCGCGACTTAGTTCCTACTCTGTATGTAAAGTATATGAGCTTGGATGAATATATGAAACTAATTAGAGACTTTTAATGCCCAGTGAACCGAGAGGAATTCTCTGGACTCTTCTGTTGTGGATAAAAAGAGAGAGAATCGAGTTTCACCGAGTGCATTTCACACAGCCTGTGAAGCCGAGCCGCCAGCCCGGTTACAGAGAACGACCTGCATGATGACCGACAAGGTTTTAACCATCCATTGCCCTTGAGCATAAGGAGTTGTGAGTAAAACCAAAGCACCTTCACCTTAATCTTGGTTTGTGAACCAAGGAAACGGCCATTTTTCTATTTTTTTGGCCCAACGAACCCGAGCGTCGTATCAGGCCTGCAACAATTGTTTATTTGAGCGTCAAAGACTCTTTAATTCCTGGTATAAAGCTGGACTTGATTTAATTGGACTCGTGTGTGGGTGGATGTTACATTCTGAAATATTATGAAGTTGTGAAATAACCAAAAACCACACGTGTATTGGAAGAAACCCTTAGAACTTTATTCTCTAATATTTGTTTCTTTAATCTTATTTACTAAATATTATCTTTTGACTTTAAACTTTTTGTGTTATGTCTTAATTGCCTTACGGAATAACGGGTGTTATTGATTTCCAGCTACAGTTGTTATTCTGAGTGAACGTAAACTAGAGTATTTTACATTTTCTCTTTGGGAGATGGAGGCACCGCCATAATTAAAAAACCTAAATAAGTGTAAATGGTTAAAAGCTACTTATTATTGTTTCTCCTGTTTACCAATATTAGTTTATTTGTATTTAAGTAACGTACCCAGGGCCCCACTCATTGTACTACCACCAATCTTAACCAAAGGGTTAATATCTAGCTACTTGGGTTGGGTGCTACATATGGTTTATATTGGACCAGTGTATCTCAGAGATTACGCCGCGGTTTCCGTGGGCAAACGTGTAATCAGTGGTTCCCATGAGAAAGCTGAAGTCACAAAGCCTAAAAAAAACATGGATTTAACGTTCTGCAGGATACGGTTGGAAAAGTTCTCAAGAGAGTCATTTCTGAAAAAAACATAATCTCTTCATTATAAACAAGTAAAGTCTTGCCTATATCACTTAATAATGTGAAAAGATTTTAAATTTGGTGTTCACAAGATTTGAACATGTAGTGCATTTTCTCCACCCAGATTACTGCCTGCAGGCCGTTCCTTGCTAATGGATTCACTCAACAATAAGCCCTGTCAAAACTCTCCATCTCCCATGTTACCTTACCTTGCACAACCAGTTTGGGATTATGGTTATAAGACAAGTATTGAGAGATTTTTCAAGGCTCTGGTCCACCAACAAAAAGCATGTTTAACTTGTGAGCAATGTGAGGAATTTATAAATCCCTCTGAATAAACATCTGAATAAACATATCTGATAAACATACCTTAACAGAGTAAAGGAACAACTATGAACGAGCTGAGCATGAAAGGAGTCAGTGTTTGGAAAATGTACTCTATCTCTGGAATGCAGCAAACTGGAACAGTTTGGCTGGAAAATACTTTATAAAATTCTGTCTCACTTGTCACTCCAGTCTCCATTCCACTCTCCTCTACCCCACGGGTTCCATAAACGGACCAGGTTTACAGGCGTTCCTCGGCTCATCATCTGTAACCAATAACCACAATAGAAACACCTCTGTAGCCATTTTACAACACACTATCACAAGACATGCTTCACAGCAACAGCAGAGGCAAATTTCTAGTTTTTTTTTTTCTCAGAAAAAAAAGAAACTTCCTACATTTTTCAGTTCCTTTTCAATCAATACATGAATTTACCTGCTTCACTCCTGTGACAGTATAAGCGTGGCCTTGGACCAGTCCATTTGGTAGCACAGTGTTGGCAGATGTCTCCTAAGGTATATAAATGCATGATTTTGTACATATTTGCTTAATAATTTAGTCACTCTATCAAGTGACAAGTACCTAACTTGTGACAGTAAGTACATAAACATATATATGTACAAAGTTTAATGATTTCTGAAAAGGTTGTTTAGAGATCTTCAGAATCTATTGGAAACTTAACTAAAGAGGTCAAAGGTTAAACTTAGAATATCAAGATGCTATGAAATGAGTTCAGTGGGAAAGTTTTAGATAAAGTGCAAATATATCAGGTAATTAAAGAAATGCTATTAGCAAATCCCTCTTTTATTTAACATTATAAGACTGTTAGAATTGTTGTGAGAAGCTTCTGACATTTGTCATCAAATGCCCTTTATCATATTTGATGGTCATAGACGTATTAAACTGAATTTACTTCATGAGAATGTCCTTTCTCAGGTGTTGAACACTACTGAAATGGGTTGAAGTTTGCCTCTCAACAGCAAGGTGATGGCAGTTGCTTCATTTTAGTCTCTCAATGTGATTTTAATGCTTGTATGAAATGTGCAATCAGCTTGACATGAGCATTTACTTCCTAATGCTAGTTCCTAACAGTGGTTGTGTCACTGAGGAATAATACAGATAACAGCCACTATAGGCCTATTTATGCTCCATGCAAAAGACAGATTTGGAACATGTCATCCGTATTTTGCTCAATTTATGTGTGTAATTTGGTCAATTTTCAGGGCCCTTATAGATCCCCTGGAAACCGTAGTAACACTCTCCAGCAGTATAGCTGATATTTGATGACTGCACAAACTTCCACCATCACAACCCGGCCAATTATTTATGTTCCTAAATAAAAACGTATATTCATGAGCTTCTCAACGGTCAGCATGTATACTATTGACTAAAACTGACATTGAAACTAGGAAGTGAACTCTAAACTCTACGCTGCCCTCTGGTGGATGTATAGCCTAACAACAATACCAACATAAAGGATGTATGGAAGTACATGTGATGTTTAAAACAGCCGTACCTGTTTAGGCATGTAAAGGAAGCATGAATGTGCCCTTAGAAAGACTGCCTGCTTTATGTATAATCCTTTTATAGCCCAGGTCATCCCTGCAACATGCAACATCTGCTTGATACTCCCTAATCACAAACAGCAATTTTCATATATTTGAAACCCTCCCCTGTTCTGCTCATCATGCTGTGGCAAGTCATGCTTTTATTTGCCTTCAAGTGATTTTCTGATTGACATTTTTACATTCTTTAAAGATTATCCTTTATGGAACAGGCCCGTGAAAGAAAGGTGCTTCAGGAAGGTTTACGGCATCATGCTTACGCCCTGTGGTGTGCCACATCCCATCAGTGACTTCGACTGACCAGCTCTGCACATCAACTCCCACAGGTTTTTAGGAGGGTTTGATAGCTGGACGCAAATGTGGACCCCACCAGTGAAATCCACCAAAGCTTCTGATGGAGTTCCGGCATTCATGTCTGAATAGGAGCCACACACCCTGAAACAAAAATGTGATAAGTGTTATCAAGAAACAATGCAATAACCCACAAAGCAGCAATTCGGTTGCATCCTGAATACTTTGCGTAGGCTTTCTCCAGCAGCGCAGGCCAGAATTCAGTCGGGTCTTTGGAACGGACAAAGATAAGTCTTCCATTGATCGTTGGTAACTTGTCATCAATGACAACATCAACCCATCTCCCAAATCTCCAGAACTAAAGAGACAATGAAAGGAATGTAGAATTTAGAGAAATTTAGAGAAAGGCAAAACATTGTTTTTGCTGTGTGCTAACAGAACTAAATGCTTGTTTGCAGGTTCTGTTTAACAGATAAACTTAAATCCTTTTTCTGCTTTCTTGCCCAGTGCAAAATTATGTTACATTTTAAATCATAGGATGGGTGCCCACCCTGGACATCAAGCTCCTAGGCCTTGCTGTCATTGGATAGTAAGAAGATGGTTTGACAAAGTGGAACCTGAAATCGCTGCATCCTCTTCATCAAAAACAAATTCCTCCTCTGTTAGCAGAAGCCAGGGAGCTAACAACCTTCACAATGTACATCCAGTGACAGATTGGGTGAAAGATTCACAGTAGCATATTTAACATAAGTTTATACTTCAATATCACACAGTTGTAATATAAATAAAAATGATTCAACTTTAAACATCAGTTGTTGTAAACAGTCACTACAAAGACTTATACATATATGGGAGATGGTTGGTTGTTGCATTGAAGTTGAAGAAGCCTCTGACTGAACACACTTTGTGTTTAATCACAATGCTTTATGGAAGGCTTGTAGCGTTGTCCATTATGTTAAGTTACTCAACTGCAATGTTATTTAGCATGATTTGTTTTGGACAATCTAACATTCCTGGTGTAAAATTTTACATTAATTCATTATACATTAATTCAACATTCACTAGATAAACAATCAATTTGGAAAAGAAATTAAACATTGTTGTGCAGCTTGTCTTTTAAATACCAGCCGGAGCCTATACAAAACTCCTGTCGCCTGTTTCTTAAAATGACAGTAAATATTTTAGTAAAATATTCATTCTAAAGATATGAGATTAAATTTTTACCCTGAAATGGAACATCCCACAGTAGTCCTTATCAAAACTTTGCTCGAGGGGAACAACTTGCTTCAGGATGTGATTCTGGAAGGTCAGAGCTCCAATAGATGCAATAAACCAGCAGTTTCCTAAGTTTAGAAAAAGATGTTTAACTTATCAACATATTTTATATTAATGTGTTTAGTTTGGCTGTGGACACACATGTTAACACAGCCAAGAGGCAGAAAACTCACTTCTACAAAGTCTTTAAACAGATTTTATATGTGAAAAAACTTGACCGATATTTGGTTTATTGCACAAATTGTAAATACAGTTTACAGGGTTTAATTATTGTTTTTCTGTTTTTATACATTTATTTTCTTGTCTTTTTTAGGAGCAAATTGTTCCTTACATCTGTGGTTTCCAAACTTTTTCTGCAGGGCCCCCTTTTCATTGATGGCAATCATGTCAAGCCCCCCCTACCCATCACATGAACCAAACATACTAAGATATGCATCATTAATTTAGTGGCTGTATTGGAGGTAA
Organism: Telmatherina bonti; assembly: GCF_933228915.1. Lineage (NCBI taxonomy): Eukaryota > Metazoa > Chordata > Actinopteri > Atheriniformes > Telmatherinidae > Telmatherina > Telmatherina bonti. The sequence goes on from NC_136631.1 coordinate 11,316,496, forward strand.
GTATTGTTAAAAATGTTATTTTTATCCATTCTTGTACTTTAGTGTGAAACATTTTAAACCTGGAATCTCTGCAAACTTCTTCAGGTGAGCCATGTTTTCAGTGAGATGGATGCTGCTTCAGTAAAACAGCTTCATGTCTGATAGATGGTGGTTTAGATCCACCCAGTCCATTGCGCCCTGGCCTGCAATGGACTGGGTGGATCTTGAGTTGGTGGCCTCTGTTGTCATAAGTGTCCCTGTGTGGATGGATCCCTAAGATTGGTTGGAGTGTTGGTTGGAGTGTTTTATATGCTTTATCTATGTGGGTGAAAAAAAAGTGAGTGTATGTGTTAAACTTTGGCTAAATTCTATGTTTTTGTATGTGAATGTGTTTTTATTTTAACCTTGTTTTAGCTTTGCATTTTATTCTGTAAAGCACTTTGTGCTACTTTTGTTTGAAAAGTGTTATAAAAATAAACTTTGATTTGATTTCAACAGGCTTTTCTTCGTATTCAGGATGAAAAGTCCCCAAGTGGTTTTGATTGGCTTCATAATTCATACAAATTATTAGACGATAATATTTTAAATCATGCTAAAGACTGTGCTCTCTTCATTACCTGCCATTGATTATTACCTGGTCAAGCAGGGGTTAGACATGCTTCATCATATTTTCTTCTCTATTTTTAGTACTTGAAGTCTCTCTTGTTGATTTATCATCATTTCTCATCACCAACTTGTCCGGTGCCAAAACTCCAAGGTTAATTCAGCCTTGCTGTGATCCCCTGTGATAACCCTGGGCTCCCCAGTTTGGGAACCACTGCCTTGCATATGTTTACATGTTGTTTCTGTGCTTTACTGATTTACTGCTACAGTTGTCTGTGGTGCAGTAAACACAGCAATCAACGTTTAAAACCAATGGATTTTTGTTTCAAATGTTTGGTTTTGTTTTTTCTTTACTTCCACAAACTTTTACTTGTCTTGCCATTTTTTTTTTCATTTTTTGTTACGAATGGTGAGCAAATAAAATGGCAATTTTCCAATAACTTATCTGAATCACATTTCTAAACCTGTTTTCTGCCTCTTGTCTGAACTTGCATGGCATATATGAAAAGCGGCTTCAGGTTTCTCAGTGAATGAGGGGATTTTCTTACCAACCAATCCTTGACCGAAGTCAAACCTGGAGACCCCATCAACAACAAAAGCTGGATTAGAAACAATTTTCTGTAAAAGAAGAGAAGAAGTTGCATAACATGGCACTCACGCACTTTATTTAATCTGACAGACGGGTTTTGTGCTTAGTTAAACGTGCAACAGATGTTGCCGTGTCTGTGGCTGTAGTCCCAGTTTCAGTGCTGGTGAAAAGGTTTGGAGAGATCAAAAGCCAAATCACAAGTAGAAAATTCAGAAAGTGGAACAGCAACATTGGAAATGCACAAAAAAGCAATGGCTCAGCAAGGTTGCAGGAATGAATGACAAGGAAGCATTTCACAAGAATAAAACAACAAAACAAAATGAATAAAGCGGCTGGGATGAGAATCAGCACTCCAAATCTGAGACCACGGTCCTCAGCCGGAATAGGGTGGATTGCCCTCTCCGGGTCGGGAGTCAGGTCCTGCCCCAAGTGGAGGAGTTTAAATATCTCGGGGTCTTGTTCACAAGTGAGGGAAGGATGGAGCGCGAGATCGACAGACGGATCGGTGTGGCGTCTGCAGTAATGCGGACTCTGCGCCGGTCTGTCGTGGTGAAGAAGGAGCTGAGCCAGAAGGCGAAGCTCTCGATTTACCAGTCGATCTACGTTCCTTCCCTCACCTATGGTCATGAGCTGTGGGTCGTGACCGAAAGAACAAGATCTCGTATACAGGCGGCTGAAATGGGTTTCCTCTGCAGGGTGGCCGGGCTCTCCCTTAGAGATAGGGTGAGGAGCTCAGTCATCCGGGAGAAGATCAGAGTAGAGCCGCTGCTCCTCCGCATCGAGAGGAACCAGTTGAGGGGGCTCGGGCATCTGGTCAGGATGCCTCCTGGACCTCCCTGGTGAGGTGTTCCAGGCACGTCCCTCTGGGAGGAGACCCCGGGGAAGACCCAGGAAACGCTGGAGGGATTATATCTCTCGGCTGGCCTGGGAACGCCTCGGGATCCCCCCCACAGAGTTGGCAAATGTGGCCGGGTAGAGGGAAGTCTAGGCTTCCCTGCATAGGCTGCTGCCCCCGCGACCCGACCCCGGATAAGCGGCAGAAGATGAAGATGAATAAAGAAAAAGATTTAAGGAAAATTCTTACACTGATTTGCTTCTTTTGACAGACTCACCGAAGGCCTTAGCCACTGCACTTGAGCCAGGTCAGAGGGGCTCAGGATCCCCTGGCCGATGGACCTCCTGTCAGGGGGGAACATGTCGTCGATGTACCTTACCCGCCGGATGAGGCAGTACTCCTTCATCTGCTTGAAGTCCTGGTTAAGGAACTTCTCAGGGTTACTGATCGTTCCATAGCCGTCTTTCATGTGACGAGCATTGATGATGTTCATGCACACACCTGGAGCAGGCATTGCTGGGCCGTATGAAGACTGCCGAAACCAAGCAGGAGTCAACCCATTTTCCACCAAACCCATTTTAAATATGACCTAAACAATCATGCATGGTCATCCTTTAAAGCAAAAGCAAATTTGCAGGTAAAACAGCCTAGTTATGAATTTCATCACACTGATTCATTTTAACTTTGTATGTCTGAATATTTGGTCCAGACATCATCAGGATGCACAAACAGCCACTGCTGGTGTTATTAAAAAAATAATATTAGAAACTAAAGAATAAAAACTTAGTCAAACATTCAGATAAACTTGACTTTGTCAAATGTAAAAATGTGAAAACTGAAACATTACCTCAAGTCCCAACCCTCGAGAGCAGCGCTGCAGAATGTGGAGATCAGTATGTGGGACGAGTTGAGTTTTATAATGTCAGTGAGAGCCTGAGGCTATTACTGTAAAAGCGTGATACTGGTCTTTAAGCCCTACCTGAGCTGGGTTTTTAAGTGGTGCAGTTGCCAATTGTGTGCAGGCAGGGAGAGAAGAACAGGGTTGAAAGTTGTCCAAACAAAGCATACCTCACTTACAGCAAGCTGCATGTCTTTACAGCATAAATGCATTCAAACACTGAAGAACAAAGACTGTACATGTCAAAGGAAGATTGATTTGATCTTTTATTTGGCTCAAAGACACTTAGGCTAAGTAAGCAGCACTTTTTCAGTCTTGCAAGGTTTTAAAGGTTGGAGTTCATAGTTACTTACATAACTGAGGCTTCTCAAACAGAATAAAAACAGGAATTTTGTCAAGTTTGCAACTAAACCTAAAATTTTTTGAATGAAAAACATTTTCTGCATTTACATTACATCTTTTTTTTATTTTTTTTTTTTATTCAGTGTCGCCCTGTGCTGCACACACTGTTGGTTTGAACAAGACTGTTGAAATGATCGTTTAATAAGAGAAACAGATTATTTTCTCTCATTGTGTCTTTTCAGTGACAGCCACTGTGACCAAAACAACATTATATCTGTTCATCTTTAGGATATTTACCAAAACAATTGTATAAACTATCCCCAGAGTTTCATCTGAAATGCAGCCTATTGCGTGACACCAGTGTTTCTCAATTCCTGTCCTCAGCCCCCCCTGGTCTGCATGTTTTATATCCAAACCTACTTTAACACACCTGAATATAATAACAGGCCGCAAAGAACTTGATAAGGAAGTTGAATCATCTTACTCATGTGTTTTGGACGAGGATCATGTTTAAAACATGCAGGGCATGGGGGCCTGAGGACTGGAATTGAGAAACTGTGTTACATTATAATTAACTGAACAATGTAATATTTGTGTTTTGATAGCAATTACTTTATAAATGGCATATTTGGGAATGTAATAAGTAAAATTAGTAACCTATTAAATGCATAAATTTATTTTTTCAGAAATGTGTCATTCTATAATAGATTAAATTTCATTCATTTATCTACTTTTCCATTATTTTCATCTTGGATGTATCTCGGATGAATTTCATGGTTGTCTTGTCTGAGAGGTAATACTGCTTTACGCGCCTCTTTTTGTAACAGAACGACGTGTACTGGGAACAATTTGGGCCTTGTTAATGAAATCATGACTTCTGAAACACCCGTCAGCAAACAAGATAACTGAATAATTTCTGAAATGCCTTAAATCACAATGTGTAAGAATAAGAGTTACTGACATCTAGTGGTAAATAAGAGAATAACAAGTTGTGAATGGATGGTGGTCTTCAGTGGCCAAAATTCTTCCAGACAAACATGTTTTCATCTGTGAGTGGATCCAGTATCTCAAGTGCAGCGTGATTGTACAAAAACTAACTATTTCTTTTTTGTACTTTTTGCATTGTCTTCCTAAGGCATGACAATTTTTTTTGTGAGATCAGACTGAGTATGGTGGTGTGGCGGTTACCACCGCGGTTACTCACAGTGAGAATGTTGCTGGTTTGAGCCTCTGCTGAGGAACATTCAAACAGTTCCCTGTTGTGGAGTTTTCGTCTTCTCCTGGTGTATTTGAGTTCTCTCCAGGTACTCCTGCTTCCTCCCACTATCCAACGATATGAATGTCAGATTAAGTAGTTTCTCTAGGAGTGAATATGGGTGGTTGTTCATTTCCATGCGTTGGACTGGTGATCTATCCAGGGTGTACCCTGCCTTTTGCCTGCTAATAGCTGGAATCGCCTCTAGCCTCCCCACAATCCTGAACTGGACTAAGCAGTATATAAAATGGGATGGCTAGATGAATGGATTGTCTCACTCCACACCATGGAACTTTACAAATGAATAACTGGATGAATTTTCTACTTTCTTTCCTCTTTTCATTACCTTAACATGTTTCAGCTTCACCTGTAGCCTTCCTTCAGAAGGGTCCCATGATCTGGTTATTAGGGGTTTTTGGGGGGGAGTGGACTTAAACTTTGTGTTGTCTTTTATGCTTTTTTTTTTTTTTTTTTTTTTTTTTTTTTACACCATCGGTAATGCTTTTAATGTTTCATGTAAACCACATTGAATTGTCTTGTACATGAAAGGTGCTATACAAATAAACTTGCCTTGCCTATGCAGTATGGACCCGGTTCATGTTTTCCATTTGTTTTCTTTTTTAACTGATGAAATCAAGCACTACTGAGTAAAAGAAAGGTTTGCGTACAGATGAATTAACCAGATTTCTACTCTTGGTTTAATTTTATGCACAGCTAGAGATTTTTATCCTGCAAGGAGTCGATACTGTGGTGGAACTGCTTCCTGACTAATAATTAACATCGACTGCCCTGCCGTGAGGATGAGTGTAAATTAAATAAAGCCATAAACCGAGCAGAATAAAGCCTCCTGTTGTCATAAAGTCTACTTGTGCAGGGTCATTGCTCTGAAACTGAAACCCTCTTTCTTGTCGTCTTTCTCTGTGTTTAGCCAACAGTAACAGGAAGCAGGAGGATTAAGCTGCAGTTTACCACAGGCTCGGCTTATTTGAAAGTAAATTTACATATTTGGTTCGCAAACATAAGGACATACACGCTGGTGTAGAAACCAGTCTGTTTTGTCCTTGTTGAATCTGCATCTGGATCAACAATCCCACCCACAGTTGTCTTTTGATCCAGCCAGGTAAGAGCCTTTTTTTCCCATTTTAAATCAGTATAATGAGATTTAGAGTGGAACTGCATACTGTTTCAGCATATGGTGCAGTCCTGAAAGCTGCTGGTAAACCATGCAATGTATGTCTACATGTGGTTTTGGACTGAAGAGGCCATATTTAATAATGACAAAGCGACGCATTATGTTTTATTTGCATTTTATTTCCATGCCTTACTTGTCGTCAAACAACATTTTACCCCTGTTTAACTTTCTCTTTATTCTTGCTTGTCACCTTTTTTACTCTTTAGTCACTAATCAGAGCTATGAACGCTTCACCTCCCACTCATTATGTTGCTTGCTGTCTAACTGCAGTACTGCCGTTCTGCTTCAGTTATCGCTCTTGTTTTTGCTAAACAACCTGGCTTGTTGTTCCTGTTTCAGGCACACAAAACATTATTATTTCACACAGTAAGGCACAATCAAGCGTCACTATTAGAATATTGAACTCTTATATTCTCTTCTCTTAAAAATGTATTTTTCTTGCATTGCGTGACTGCAGTGAGAGCTGAAACACTGCAGCAATGCCTCCCCCCGGTGTGTGTCTGAACATCATGGAGGCCCGTCACAAGCAGGATGGTTATGGGAGCATCACCAACCCCAGCAGGTTTTTTGGCCAAGACTACCAGCAGCTCAAGGAGTACTGCGTCATCAGACAGATAACGTTCATCGATGACACGTTCCCACCTGAGCAGAGCTCCATCGGCCAGGGGATACTGAGCGCTTCCGAACTGGCCCGCGTGGAGTGGCTGAGGCCAGCGGTGAGGGATATGAACAGGAGAAATGAAAGCTAGGATCAAGTTAGCATAACTTATTGACCAATTGAGCATGCAATGTTGGGAGCAGGAATAAAAAACTGTTCATGGCTTAAATCAGGCTTAAAATCACAAACTGCATGAGTAAAATTAGAATATTCTTTCTCGATAATTTACCTTATTTATAAAATTATTCATTCATTCATTTTCTGAACCACTTAATCCAATTCAGGGTCGCGGGGAAGCTGGAGCCTATCCCAGCTAGCTTTGGGCGACAGGCAGGGTACACCCTGGACAGCTCGCCAGTCCATCGCAGGGCTTTATAAAATTAATCAGCTCTAATTTTAGATTTGGTCTTCATAACTACTTTTCATGGGTCCACATACATAAAGGCCGCCACATTTTTTGCCACTGTTTTTACTTTGGCGTCTCTGAATAGACAAACATTTCTGAAGCTTTGGCTAATAGGTGCTAGAGCCAAAAGTAGTTACCTGTAGTTTAGTCACCTGAAGCCACCCACAGATTAATTCATGTTTACAACTGGAAGAATTGTGGTCATTGATGGCCACCATCTATTCACAGCTGTACTTGGCATTTCCAGTAATTTCTATACCCATCTTTACCACTAGGTGTCAGTGTTTTATGAACTAGAAACTGATTTTCTCCTCTGACATCTCATACAATAGATGTGTTCTTGCCTAGTGTTGAAATGTCACTTCATGCACTTTCCAAAGCTAAAATCTTTGAATGCGTTAAATGGGTTTTCTTTAACTCTTTATTTTTCCTTCTGTTCCAGAAAATTGCTTCTAATCCATCCTTTGTCATCCATGGGATCTCCAGGTTTGACTTTGGTCAAGGAATACTTGGTGATGGAACTTTTTCATTTTAGAAATGTTTTACTTTATGTCCTCCCAATCTTCTGACGACATCATTTCTGTTTTACAGGAAACTGCTGGTTTCTTGCGTCTATCGGAGCTCTAACTTTCCAGAACAACATCTTCAGGCAAGTTGTTCCTGTTGAACAAACGTTCGACGAGAACAACTGCGGGCTGTTTCACTTCAGGGTAAATATTAACAAAACGACAGGTTATTGTTTATAACACACCAGGAAATGATTTTGGGCGGCTGTAGCTCAGGAGGAAGAGCAGTTGTCCTTCAACTGGTAAGTTGGGGGATTGATTCCAGGCTTCCCCGGAAATGCCGAAGTGTCCTAGGGCAAGACACTGAACCCCAAACTGCCCCCCGATGTGCCTATTGGGGTATGAGTGTGTTGAGTGAGTGTGTGTGCGAATGGGTGAATGTGACAAGTAGTGTAAAGCGCTTTGAGTGGTCTGTATGACTAGAAAAGCGCTATAGAAGTACAAGTCCATTTACCATTTTTTTGTTTTTGTTTTTTTTTTTCATTGATAGGCTGTGTGGACAGATTTGATGTTTCCTGTTGTTGCTAAAACTGATGGACAGAAGCTATTTGAATGATTTTTACATAATAGTCTGATTAAAGCTGTAAACTGTCACATTTAATTTGATTTGGATGCGAATGATGAGGCTGATGATGTGAATGTAGCCTGATCTATTGTAGATCTCTGTTCAGCTTCACATCATTCCTGGCAGCACTTTGGACCAACCCGGATCTTTCTATGTTTGTTTTTGAATTCTTTTGTGACATATCTGTACATTTAATGGTTCATGAATACGCGTTCATCCCTCTCATCCTCAGTGCTGAACCTGCTAAAGGGATCATTTATGACAACCTGATTCAGTGATTTGCTGCAGCTTGGCAGCAGCTTCAGAAATCTGTAGAAAGCTTTGTTTGATTTAGAGCTTTTGTTATTCAGCTAGCTTTGTTTTAGCCAGAGAGATTAAGATCATAGGGGACAAAGACTTGCTTTCATTTATTTTACAATTAAATGAGTAAAATACCAAAGAGGTTATTGCGTAAGCTGTCCATGTAGCTGATTCATCTTGTCTTGTTTTTGTACTTTTTAAAATTTGTTGTAATTATTCCCCTTCCAACTAAAGCTAGCTAAATGATATATAACTTGCATGATATGTTGACTCCCAAGACACTGTTAGCATTTAGCTCTGTTAGGACTGCACACAATGAGGAATAGGAATATCCAGCCATAACAAGACACAGATATAGATATACATAAGGTTGCACGCTGAGCACTTTGTAGAACACCTCATGCCAGCATGACCAAACACGACACCATGGATTTATGGATGTCACAGTCACAGGGGCCAGATCTTGTTTAACATAGCATCTTCTAGAGAAGTCAAAAGCTACGAGGAAGTGGCGACAAGAGGTGGCGGAGATCTTATGCTTATATAACTAAAAACAATCCACAGCATCCTAATAAATACTATCAGCAGATTTAAGTTCCTCATTGGAAGAATTTGATATAAAGTACGGCCATAGCTACACAGTGGGATGTATGACAGGCAGATGATGGAATTCAGGGTCTCACTGAAGGTCTTTTATTTGATGCAGTGCAAAACATCCTGGCAGGGATGCTTTACTAGGCGTGAGGTGAGCCCCTATCGGGGTAGGATGGCCATACAGAGGATGTAACAGACATAAAGGATGAACACTGGCTAAGCTACAAGAGCTGACCAGATGAATAAACCTCTGAAGAACAACAGACATATTTACTAATGTATGCATGTGCTTTTCACAAAGTAAAGTAAATTCTACATCTTGGATCTTCTTTGTTTACTTATATTCAGTTCTGGAGATTTGGAAGATGGGTGGATGTAGTTATTGATGACAAACTGCCAACAATTAATGGCAGATTAATTTTTGTTCACTCCAAAAATCCAAATGAGTTCTGGCCTGCTCTGCTGGAGAAAGCATATGCCAAGTAAGGACACTGCTTATTACGTGCATTGGATTTTATCTCTGCTCTGTTAGCATCTGTGCAATATATCAAAATCCACATGTTTCAGGGTTTGCGGTTCCTACACCGACATGAGCGCTGGAACTCCTGCAGAGGCCATGATGGACTTCACCGGTGGTGTCCATATGTCTATTCAGTTGTCCGACCCCCTGCCTAAATTATGGGAGTTGATGTGCAGGGCTGGTATATCAGGTGCACTGATGGGCTGCGGTACACCACAAGGGGTAGGTAGAAACCTGCAACAAAGATGTTGTGCTTTTTTTTTTTTTTATAAGGTATAGATACTGGAAATTCACTCATTTTTATTTGGAAAAGGTTTTCTCCCAGTTATCAGTTTGCAAAATTTAGCTGCTGTTTGTTTTTCTTTACTGAATAAGATTATACCATTCTGATACTGTATGAAACACCAGCAATCAACTGATCGGTAGAGCTCAGCACAATAGATGGAAACAAGGAAGCAGGAAAGGCAGCTGTCCTATTAAAGAGCTTGAGCCATTAATAGGTAATCCTGAGACATTCTGGTGAATTTTATTACCTGTGAATGCCAAAAAGAAAAGTGATCAGCAATGAGCTCAGGGAACAAACTGCTCAACAATCTGGAGGGGTTATATGGTCATTTTAATCTTTAAGTCGTCACTCTTCCCAGAACTGAAAACTCCAGATAGTTCACCAAAATTGCAGATTGTGGAATGTTAGAAGATACTCTGAAAAAAACAACCACACCAACGACAAAGCTAATTTAATATTTAATGTTAAAATTTATGGCAGTACTGCAAGGAAATATTTTTTTATTGTTGTTTATATTACAAAAAAGAGCACTAAGAAAGATGTATAATGTTGGCTACAGATACAAATAGACTTTTTATGTTATCTGGTTGATTGTAAATAAAGGATTTAGTTGAGTTGCAAACATCAATAATAATGTATAAAGCAAAGAACAGAAATTTACCTGAGTAATAACAAAGTTTATTTGAATTAGAAGAGGAGGGCTGCATACGCTGGCTGGATTTTAAACCCAAATTTGCTGGATTAACCATGAAACAACGTGTATTTCTTTTTCAGGCATCAAATTATGGAATTCAATGAATGGTAATCTGAGAAGTTTTACATTTGAGAAAATGTTTAAAAAAAGAAAAAATGTCTTAGAGAATGATTGGAAAAGTTAATTACTTTTTGTTATTTCCTTTTATCTCATGCGAGTGTTAGTGGTGTTACTTTTGCCACCAAATAGAAGGTGATATATAAGAGATGGGCTGGTGCTTATAGTTTTCTTCTACCTGCTCCTTTTCTTTTGTGGTTTTGTAAAAAGTAACAAAAGATGTGAACAAATTTACTTATAAAAACCATGAATAGAATAATTTTTTTTTTTAATTACTTGCATGGTTTGGCTGCGTGGTGGCATGGTGGATAGCACTGTGGCCTTACAGCTGAAGGTCGCTGGTTCGATCCTCAGCTGGGTTTGGTCAGTGGCCTTTCTGTATGGAGTTTGCATGTTCTCCCCGTGTATGCGTGGGTTCTCTCCGGGTACTCCGACTTCCTCCCACTGTCCAAAGACATGTATGTTAGGTTAATAGGAGTGCATGTGAGCGTGAGTGGTTGTTTGTCTCTGTGTGGCCCTGCAATGGACTGGCGAGCTGCCCAGGGTGTACCCTGCCTTTCACCCACAGATTGCTGGGATAGGCTTCAGCTTCCTTGAGTCCCAGTTAGGATAATGACTGACTTGCAGGGGGAGGTGCCTCTCTAAGAACACTGCAGCATAATTTAACACAGTCAAGTTTCTTCTAAACAAACTCAACAAAGACTTCTGAAAAGTCCTTTGAACAGATGTGACCACAGCGGAAATGTTTGGTCGTTAAGTGTGGCATCATGTTTGCTGTTAACCAAACACAACATATCTGTACAAACACCTCTTACCAACACGGGGGTGGAGGGTTGATGATTTGGGCTTGTTTTGTTGGCACATGGACCTGAATATCCTCCTGTCACTGAGTCAACCATAAACTCCTCTTAACAACAAAGTAGTCTTGAATCAAATTTGAGGGCATCGGTCTGACAACTAAAGCTATGTTGAAATTGTATCAGTGTTGTTATGCTTAACACTGCAGCGTATTTACAAGACAGGCTGAAAAAGAAAAGATTGCAACATGCTGCAATCAAAGTCAAAGTCCAGACCTTAATCTGGATGGAATGTTGTGTCAGGACTGTAAGATGTTCATAAAAACATCTGCAAATCTCAATGAACTCAAATGACTGTCAAAAGAAAGTGGACCGAAGCTTCTGCAGAACAAAGTGAGAGACTGATAACGTCACCACCTTCTGTTGAATCATGGGACTTAAGTTACTAAGACTTAAGTCTGTGTTTTGGCCTAGTTTTTGTTAAATGACGACAACAGGCATATGTCTTGTACTTTTACATAGTTTTATTTCCATGTTAGAATTTTAACAAGTGAATTGGATATTTTTTGTCCTGTTTACCGCTTATGTTTTTTTGTCAAACGGCTATTAAAACAGATTGCTGGTCTTTGACCTCATCCCAGTGTTTATGGATTGAGCAGGCAGGGTTAAATGTCCAGTTCTGGTTCTGTACTAAGCTTAGCTAATCATTCTCTGGTCGATGTGTAGTAAAAGCCAAACTTTTACCACATGTTCAAGGAATAAGAAAAACATATTACCAGAAATGCTAAATAAGGCATAATTACTTTAGAATTATTTATAACTTATTTTAAATGTAAAAATTAACACTGTCAATGATAACAATAACAATGTTAATAAAATGTCATATAACAGTTGTACAAACTCTGATGTGATCATTTATGTATTTACAGTTGTACTCATATGTATTCATCCTCTTTCATTAAAGAAAAGGCTGAACAGTCACTCAAATAACTGGAAACTTAAAAAAGGAACAATGACTGAAAATTTGCAAAAATATAATTTAGTATTATAAGATACTGTTTTTTTCATTTAATTGAGTTGAAGAAAGAAAAAACAAACAAACAAACAAATTGGTCCTGGACAAATTAGAGCACTTTTCTGTTGAACAGTGGGACAAAATACCTGTCAACAGGTGCAGAAGTCTGACTGAGAGGAACAGAAAACACCTGACTGGAGCGGAAACATTAAAGGATTGTTCAATAAAATATTAGTTTATGAGTGATGTAATATGTAATAAATTATCTTATTTATTTGCTTTTTTTAAAAAATATTTCTATTGAACCAGAATTAGAAAATAATGTAATTATTTTCATAAAATTTTTATTTATTATTACTTCAGTCAATTTCAGCTTATTTTACTGTTTTGTTTTTTCCCTTCTTTAATGAAAGGTTATGAATAAATATGAGCACAACTGTATATATTTTGTGGATGTCTTGCAGGAGAAATTATCCTCCTCTTACACCGTATTACCGAATGGATTGGTCCAAGGCCACGCTTACACAGTGACAGGCGTCAAACAGGTAAAAACTTCAGCTTTCAATCTCAATTATATCTGAAAACAATATTGATGAAGAGGAACATATAAATAGAAGCCATAGTCTGTTGTGGGGTCATTTTTTTTACATTCATGGTAAACATTAAAAATCTTTCTATGGTGATGATTTTTGCTCAGATGATGAGCAGAGGGAAGCTCGTAAACCTGGTGCGTTTGTGGAACCCCTGGGGAAAAGGAGAGTGGAACGGAGACTGGAGTGATCGGTGAGAATGACCCCAATGACCCCGTTTGATTCATTATTACATATCCTTATCTGCCACATTATTAGGTACGTCTTGCTAGTACAGACTCCCTTTTGGCTTCAGAAATTTGGAATAAGGAAACATTCTTCAGAGAGATGCTGACATGATAACATGGCCAGTTGCTGCAGATTTGTCAGCTACACATCCATGATGAGAATCTCCTCCACCACACCTCAAAGCTGCTCAGAGGTGGAGACCATTGGAGTACAGTAAACTCATCGTCATGTTCAGGAAAGCACTTTGAGATTGTGACGTTCTGCATTATCCTGCTGGAAGAATCCATCAGAAGATATTTTCTCTGGATATAGAGGGATGGAGATGGTCTGAAATACTCTGAAATAGTCACATCAACCTGTCTGAAACCACCAACATTTAAAGTCTCTTAAATCTCCTTTCTTCTGAAATTTTAATGCCCAGTCTGGATCTCAGGAGATCATCTAGACAAGGGGTACCCAACAACCCTACAACAACTGCAATCCAACAGGTTTTCCATGTATCCGTGCTCCAACACAGCTGATTCAAATGAAGGAGTCTTTGTGCAGAACCGGATAGGCTGTTAGATCCATGTAATTTCATTCAATTGTGTTAAAGCAGGAATAAATGGGAAACCTGCTGGATTGCAGACCTCATAGGACTGAACAGATTAGACCATGTCTATACTGAGTTGCTGCCATTTCATTGGCTGATTATGTATTTGTGTTGACGAGAAGTAAACATTATAAAGTGGCGCGTTGCTATGGAAAGGCTATTTTGTGACAATTGTGACTGCAAGTTACAACAAACAGTTCTTTATAAGCTATTGCTGCCACAGCTATATGGCTTCATTCTGACCTAAATTCAGTATAAAGATAAAACTTCAGTCAAAAGAGTCTCTTTCTTTACATGAATAACTGTCCTGCAGGTCCTCGATGTGGCAAACAGTGAGCTCTCAGGATCGGGAACAGTGCCTCTCGTGGCTGATGATGGGGAGTTCTGGTGAGAAAATATCACCAAATGACAAAACCGATGTAGAAGGTAGCAGCAGAAACATAAACATCCTTTCACAAAGTAAATTTTCAGCTAAAACATACATAACTAATGTCAACAGGATTACCTTGGAAGATCTCTGTAAGTTCTACGTTGATCTTGACATCTGTGGGACAAGTCCAGATTTCCTGGATGAGAGCTCTTCCTGTCAGTGGAAGACCTCCATGTACGAGGGTCGGTGGGTTGCAGGAACGACTGCCGGAGGCTGCATGAATAACAAAGGTATTCTAAACTTAAATAATGCTTTAACCTCTCGTATAGCTTTATAAAGGTTTAAAGAGATGTAAGTGAGCCATGAAACAAACCGAATGGCAACTGATGCAGAAAAAGCTTCAAAGTTATGACAGAAATTGTTTAAATGTTTTGCGTAAATGACAAATTAAACCTGAGAAATGCAGAATGTAAACATTTAGTTTTAAAAGGTAAAGGAATGGCTGGACTTCAGCAGCAAGAAATAACAGCTTAAGTTTTGCGATCATGAACTGAAGCATGCATGGTTTAGCTGTGATGCATGTTAAACGTTTAGCGAGACTTGATTCCCTTGTGTAGTTTACAGCAGGGGTGCCCAAAGTCGGTCAGCGATTGTTGCTGCTCTGCGGGTTTCTGATGTATTCCTCTTCCAACACACCTGGCTTCCATTAAATGGACCCAACAGCCAATGAAGTTCTACACAATGATTAGTTTGAGTCAGGTGTGTTGAAGCAGGGATACATGGAAAACCTGCAGTACAGGTTTACAGAATATCATATCTGTTGAATGCATGTAAACTCCATGGATACAAATGTTAAAAATTAAACCACAATAGCTCAAATTTTGTAACACAACAGTGGAATTCAGCATTTGGTGGGTTCCAAGTCCAGCTGGAATAACAAGTAACTTTTACATCATTGCTTTGTTTATAAATCTTCCAATGTGACACAGTGGTCACAACCATTTTTGTCACTTTCTTCCTTTTGTTTAGTTAAAATTTGATGAAATTTCTGCAGATTTAGTCGTGTGTGTAAAGCTGTAACAACAGAAAAGTGCAATAAACTGTGTTGAGAGCAAAAAGATAAGATAAAATAGGAAACAGCATCTTATCTTAGATCTGAGTTCAACCAGTTATAGACAAGGTGCAGTCTAGAAAACCTGTACTGTTATCATGATTTTTTGCATGTTCAGTCAACTGCTTCATGTTCCATGTTATTATAGAAACATTATCTGCATTTGTTGACAAAAAAAAAAGGCTCAATTCAGCTCTAGTTCAGCCTGCCCTCATTTGTTTTTCTCATTCTCTCATTCTCATTTATTACTATAAATCATTTTCTGAAAATCCAACTCGTTCCTTTGTTTGACTTCCAGACAGCTTCTGGACTAATCCGCAGTTTCGGGTGGAGATTTATGGTGAATATTCAGAGAAAGATGGCGAGAAAAACACACTTGTGTCTCTGATGCACAAGCCGGACAAGAGAAATCGACGCCTGGTGCAAAACTTCCACATTGGATTTTCTGTATTTGAGGTAAATATGGTTCTGTACTGGGCAGCACAGAACCAGTGTGCATATATTGGGCACAAATCGTGAAAACAAAAAGGTTTGTCAATATTATTGCAAGGTAAGTCCAATTTACAATTGTTTTGATTGGCTGAGAGATTCAGCAGACCTGCAGGTTTTTGGGAGTTTGTTCCACATCTGAGGAGCATAAAAACTCAACGCCACCTCCATGTTTAGTTCATATTCAGGGAACAGGAAGTAGATCTGACCCTGATGACCTGAGGGATCAGATTGGTTCATACCAAACCAGAAGATCCTGAATGTATTTTGGCCCTGAACCATTCAGTACATTATGAACTAACAGCAGGATGTTTAAGTCCTTTCTTTTAATCAGTCTGAGTTCTGATTTTTTTTTTTCATTTATTTATGTCTTTTTTAAATTTTATTTCTTTCTTCAAACACGTAATCGGATGAATGCTGTTCTGATATTTATCACTGTGATGGTTTTTCTTGTTATTAAGAAATTACTATACTGGAATCATTTTACGTGTCTGTTCTCACTGATTCCTGCCAAATCACGGCGTGGTTTTAAAGAATTGCATGTTGATATATGAAGAGACCACAAAAAATTGTGGTTTTCTTGATTGTTTATGGGCCGGTCTGAGCCACAAGTAAATCGATTTGTCTTTGAAGCCATCCTGTCCTCCAGTAGCAGGCGACAATGGAACAAAAACAGTCCTGTTACACCAGTAAGGGTCCAGCAACATAGTCAGTCCACAACAAGTGAAAAAAATGAAAAGATTTTAAAGGATTAAATTAAATGACAGAAACTGGATTTCGTACCAACACAAACACAGACTCTGGGGATGAAAATAAAGCATCATCCCACATATGCCTTCCATAATAAACTCCATATAAAAGCTGTCATAATATGATGACGATACTGAACAGTTTAGGTTAAACATTCTGCAAACACTGAACACTAACGTACTGGCTGATATGACTACCCTTTATTTAATCCAAATTCACATGGACGACTTTGATCTATCATTATTATCATTTCTAAAATCGTTACAACACTGCAGATTTTTGCCTTGTGACTATAGTTATCAGAGATGTTTAATACGCGTACTATTGGTTGGTGTTGATCAAATAAAAGTGATATAATCATGCAGATTTAGCTGATGGAAGCTAACTGAAAGGAAACAGGGTACATACAGCATGAATAAATATAATTTTGTCCCCATCTGGTTTTCACCAATACCACTTATTCATATAGGATTTGATCACCTGCAGGTGCTGCTGAGCATCAGCTGCTGTGAGGCCCTCAACTTTGTCCTGAAACTATTTTCTTTTTAAAGAATCACTCTCCTCTGATGATGTTTTTTTTTTCCAAATTCTCTTTTCTAGTTTTTTTCTACTGATTATCACAAGCAAAACAAAAACTTTCTCACTGTTAGTTTCAGTTGGTGGGTCTATTTTTAGTATATATATGTCACGTTAGCACCATCTGCTGCTGCTTTAACCCATCACAATCCAGCAGTCTGGTCCAGACAATGAACCACAAAGCCCAGCAACCTGACAACTGTTCTGTAGTTTTCCCGAACAGCCTCTGATCTAAGTATTTTTCAGGCAGTAAAAAGGTAATAATACATCCGTTTTAATTAAAATATAACAATTAAACGTATCAGAATTATTCTGAAAGGCTTCAGAAAGAAATATTTGTGAATATTGACTCACATGGGATAGTTTTCAAAGGAAACAAAGAAAATAAACAGGAAATGAGACAAAAAACCATTGAACCCACCATGGATAAAATACAGGATTCAATTTCAACCCATTATTTGTAAATTACACCCAGTTAAAATCTAAATTCTTTTCTCTTTCTTTCCAACATGGACAACTTGCCACTGATTCCCCTCAAGGTGACTGAACAAGTAAGAAACTTTTACATCTCACACATTCGTTCCAGCACATCTATAAGCCAATGTCAGGAAGCTGAAATATCTGTGTTGTTACTGCAGTATAAGGCCGAGAGCGGGAAGTTCCCAGCCTCCTTCTTCAGCCGCCACGCGCCTGTTGCCCAAACCAAAACCTTCATGAATGCACGTGAAGTGATGGAGTCGCTGAAACCTGGAGAGTACCTGATTGTTCCGTCCACCTTCAGTCCCAATGAGACCTCCTCCTTCCTCCTGACCATCCACTCCAAGATCGAGACCCATTGCCAGTATGCTCACGCTCTCAGCTTCGGTCTGCAGACATATGACGGATGTGATGAAGATAAAATGTCAAGTTATTCTCATCATCGATGTGTTTTAAACATCTTTTTCTCTGCAGTGAAAATTCTGCCGACCATAAACAAGATCCAGCTGAAAGGGTTTGTCTGAGATCCTGTTCAGAAAATGTGTGTTATGTTTTGCAGTTTCATGTGAAATATGTTTCTTTCTGTGAACTCTCAGGCCAGGAAAAGGAAAAATACACAGGAGGATGAGAAGAAGAAAGTCTTTTTCCGTCAATACTCTGACAAGGTAAAAGAGAATTGTGAAATAAAGAGAATTCAACCTGTTTAAAATATTTTGTGGAGACAAGGTTAAAAAGGTGCAGAACCACGGGGTCCGGTGGGCTTTGAGTGTGCAAATGCCACTTGTTTCAGACGCATTCAAAGGCCGTAATGTGGTATGTCCAACAGCTGCGTTATGTTTAGCTTGTTATGTAGCTCTGCGGTCCAACGCTCACAGAATTTATCCTGATGCTTCTTAATGCAATCCACTAGTTAGTCATTTCCAGCTTTCGCAGTCTGGGACTGAGGATGGCTGAAATTGTTCTGTTAACACGTGAGTGATACGAAAAGCTCAATCTGTTATTCTTCCTAGTATGAAGAAGTGGATGCTGAGCAGCTCCAGCGGATTCTCAATGAAAATATCCTAAAAGGTGAGGATGGTGAAAATCTCCACTCTGCTGCAAAGTCACACCTGTAAGCTGCTCTGATGCTTTTTCTGTTTTCTTCAGGTGACTTAAAATCTGGAGGGTTCAGCATCGACGCCTGTCGCAGCATGGTCGCTCTCATGGATGTATCCTGTTGTAACACATCAAACCATCAATTTTCTTAACCACTTTGTCCAATTCAGGGTCACAGAGAAGCTAAAGTCTAAAGCTAAAGAGGCAGGGTCCACCCTGGACAGGGCCAACACAGAAAGACAAACAACCACACACACACTCCCTCCTATGGACAATTTAGAGTATCAATCCTCAATCCTGGTCTTCAAGCGCCGGTGTCCTGCAGGCTTTCCAAGTGTCCCCGCTGCAACACGGCTGATTAAAATCAATGTGTATTTAGAAGACATGTGGAGAGCTTGGCTGAGTCTGTCTGAGGTGTTTACCAAGAGGGATATAAGAGGACACCGGCCCTCGTGGACCAGGATTGAGGATCCCTGATTTAGACTAACCAACCTAACATGCATGTCTTTGTATGGTGGGGGGAAGCTGGAGTGACTGGAGAGAACCTACAGACACACAGGGAGAACATGTAAACTCCACACAGAAAGGCCACTGTTCGAACCTCCCCACCAGCCGAGGCTCGAACCTTCTTGCTGTGAGGCCACAGTGCTAACCACTGCAGCACCGTGCAGCAATGCATCAAAAATTATCATCACTTCTCATATTTATCCTTTTTTATTTTCTTTTTTCTTCTGATACGTCAAAAAAATCATATCAATGGGTGCTTGAAAACAAGATAATAATCATAATAATTATGTCCAGTGCGTAACAAAGTGGATCACAGTTGGATGCTGAAGAGATGTGGATTTAACATGGTTTAATCTGTACATGATGATGGTCTGGTTTTTAAGCATCTTCAGATGCTAAAACTCTTACAGTGTTGATGCACCTTAAAGTTTCTGTCTTAGATTAGGGGTGCCCAAATTCAGTCCTTAGGGTTGCTGTCCTGCTGGTTTTCCATGTATCTCTGTTCCAACACACCTGGCTTCCAATAAATGGATGCAACAGCCGATGAAGTTCTGCATGATGACTGATCAGTTGAGACAGGGATACATGGAAAACCTGCAGGAATGTGGTCCTCAATGTCTGGAGCTGCACCCCTGTCTTAGATCATGTATTGCCACCTGCTGAAGTGTTGGCGCTTGGTTCACTGTGGGAAGACAACAAGCTAACAGAGCTAGCATGATTCAGGATTACTGATATTGCTGATGAATGCTTCAAACATCTTTAGAATCATGCTTGTGGCATCATGTGACACCAATGTTGCATGATGGACAGTTAATACTGTCTGGAAAACACCTACACTCACAGTGACGTTTTATTTAAAGCTCACCAGTTTCGCTGTGAACATGAAGAACCTGCTACTCTTTTGTTGATACAAGACAACTCGTTTAATTCCTGTGCAGACATGATGCCTTAATGACACGCTGGAAAGACATCAATCACAGGCAAGCTGAACAGTGAGGAGTTTGTTCGTCTGTGGAACAAAGTTGTTGCCTACAAGGTAAAGGAAAATAAGAAAATTACAATAAATTATTGCAGCAAACATGTATTCACTGTTTGGCTAATTAATCAGTGTATCACTGAATTAAATGTGCACGTTATCAATCTTGTTTTCTTTTTCCAGGACATATTCTATCTCACAGACGTTTCGAGAACAGGAACGCTGTCTCTGAGTGAGCTGAGGAATGCATTGGTAGCTTCAGGTAAGTAGATGTGGTTAGGGTTCATTTATTCCCTTCATAATGTTCCTATCAACCCTGTGCTGCTATAGAACACCTCATTAATAGTTTTGTTCTGCAAAAGTAATGCAAACTGGATGGTAACACTCCAAAAATCTCTTCTTTAACCTCACAATGAGAAAGCACTGGTTATCTGGAAAGCACAGGTAAAGCTGAGGAACACTAGGGGAAAGGAATCTTCCTCTCTGTGAGGAGTCCCTCCCAGATCCATTTGATCAAAGAAAATGCACCAACTTTCAAGCAGAATGTAAGATTCGTGTCAGAGAAAACAAACAGCTCAAAAATGTTCAGAACTTTCAGGATCTCAAAGTGAATGTTATCCATCCTCAATCGCACAGAAACTTCTACACAACCTTACAGACCTCTGCCGAGGAGCTGAGGAGCTGAGTCACATGCTGCTAAAGACTCTGACTCTTTAAGTCATGTTTACATAAGAATTTTAATTCCCCTTTGTGTCCAAAAAAAAAAAAAAAAAACCCATTAAAACCTCTTTAAAAGGCTTAAAATGACTTTCTAAACACCTACTTCTCTATGAAAATGGTCAATCTGAATTTAACTTAAATCTGAATTAAGTGGCTGGTTTTTTATGATTATAAATTGTAACCAATAATTCCTTTATATTTAAATCCAATCATTCTGTTTCCTTGTCCTGCCACAATTACATGTCAGTGTGTGTTTTGGTTAGGTATGAGGGTCAGTGATGACATGCTCAATCTCATGGCTCTGCGTTATGGCGCTTCCTCTGGTCACATGACTCTAGAGAGCTTCATCAGCCTCATCCTTCGCCTGGACTGCATGAGCAGTAAGTCCAGTCAAACTTATCGCATCATGTCTGTAGATGTGAATGTAAACCATCCCCTAAAGTCTTCTTTCCCTTTTTTAAAGCTTCCAACATTTGTTAAAGCTCACATTACAGTTTTACATTCTGTTTGTTGCTCAACAGAAATCTTCAGACAACTTTCTGATGGAAAAGCAATGAGTCTTCGGGAATCAGAGGTAATAAAGCCCCCTTCATTAACCAAACTGAACATTTTCCAAAGTAAAAAGATAAACTAGTTTTCATTAGAAGTGTTTGCAGTTACACTGATTCAGTATTTGCCAGTATCCCCATTTCTACAATAAGCTTTCAGTTTGATTCCACTCAGGACCAAGTGACCAATAAAAAACAATAACATGCCACTTTGACGCTATCATATTCATTCATATCAACACAAACTTACGTTTATTAATGTTAAATTAGCCCTGCGATGGATTGGCAACCTGTTCAATGTGTACCCTGCCTCTCGCCAAATGATTGCTGGGATAGGCTCCAGCTTCCCCGCGACCCTAAGTTTGAGCAAGCGCTTAAGAAAATGGATGAATAATGTTACACTATACCACTGGTTTTTATCACAAAAGTGCATTAACAAACTTCCTGTGTTTATTTCCAATGGATGTACATTTCAATGTACACTTAACCCAACAGGGAAGACGTGCCCACATTTCATCTGGAAATGCAGAAGACGTTTCAAGAAAGGTTTCCTATTTGTCAAACTGACAAATAAATCAAACATGTTCTTCTTTTTTATTTTAAAGTAGCACTATGTAACTAAAATATATGTTTCTGACTCATTTTGTTGGTACAGTGGCATTTATATTTACATTCCTGGGGTACTTGTTGCCCAGCTAGGTCTCAAGGCAGAGTAATGTTGCTTCAGAGTTACATGTTATGCACTGCGTCACCCGCTAGCAACTGGATATCAAGACACTAGTAGTTTAGAGCCCACACCATGTCTGATTCATCAAAGAAATGCAAAAGGACATTTTCAGAAGAAAAGGGAGGAAAAATAAAGAGAAAGTGTAACTGCTCCCAAAGATTTTCATTTGGACCAGAGAAAGCCACACTTCAACTGATGTTTTAGTTGGCATTTATTGTGTCACATGCACCATGACCGACAAAACCACTGTGAAAAACTAAAGAAAAGACAAATATAAAACTTTCATTCATAAAACAAAATCCCATACAAACCCAAAATATACAATGAAATAATAAACAATTACCGTGTGCGCCTTAGGCATCCTTAGACTGGCAAGCTGTCCAGGGTGTACCCTGCCTTTCACCCACAGACTGCTGGGATAGGCTCCAGCTTCCCTGCGACCCTTCATCGAATTAAGCAGTTAGGAAAATGAATGAATAAAGTTTACTGATCTAAAAGAAACTTTAATAAAAAACACAAAGAAAAAACACGGGTCTAGTATTGATCAACATGTTGTAGTAAAACAACATTGGGGGAGGGGGATTTTGATTACTGTTCAGGTGTTGTAAAAGAAAAAAAAAGGCAGGTCTAAACATTGTTTTGATAGTAAATCGTTGGATTGACTCCACAAAGTATGGCTGTTACTGTACTCCAACAGTTAATGGAGATTAAAAAAAATACATTTTACTCTTTATTTACTCACCTGTACAGACTTGCCTCATACTTTCATAATCATGATTATGAAAGGGTTTTTCCAAGTTTCTTCATGAGGATTTACATGAACACTTGACACAAGCAGTCATACTAATAACCCAGGAAAGATATTTTTTTGTTTTTAGATAAGAACTTCACTTAATATTGCAGTCCTAAAACAAAAAAGAGGAGTTACAACTGATTCACAACCTTTAGCATTTGGGCAAATGTTAAATCTCATTAAAACCAACCTGTTACTCATGAAAATGTTTAAGCAGACAAAACAGAGGAGTGTTTCACCCTTTTTATTTACAGATTGTCAAAAAATACATATTTCTTAGTCAGTATTGAAATGATGTAACAAATGCATAAGGATGACAGAGATTTTGGTAAAAGTCAACATATTTCAGTACAGTGAGAGCTTATCAACATTTATCAATCACACCAAACAAACATCAGAACCAAAGTTAGTTATGAAAAACTTTGTTCCATTCTTGTTTTTGATGATGTGTAAAATAAAGAACTCAAAAGACCTTTGTAGTTACAATAAACCCATTTCCGTCCCTAAAGCTTTAGATGGTTTTGTGCTGCATTTACATTTATTAGTACTTCGAATGACAAATTTTAAAGCTATGAATAAAGCATATCACAAAAGTCTTTATTGTGTCCAGACAAGGGTGGGCGTCCAACCGTTGCACTGGCTAAGTGTACATGGCGACGTACATCCACTGCAGATAAGAGGTAGATTAACACAATGCAATTGTTAAATAAATATATATGCTAATGTAAATATATCTGAATGGCATTTTATGCAGTATAAGCTAAATACCTCTGATTCCTGGAGCCTCATTGCTTTTCCATCAGAGAGTTGCCTGAAGATTTCTGGTGAGGGACAAACAGATTGTAAAACTGTAATGTGAGCTTTAACAACCACAATTTTCTCCATTTGACTGGACTTACTGCACATGCAGTCCAGGCGAAGAATGAGGCTGATGAAGCTCTCCAAAGTCATGTGACCAGAGGAGGCGCCATAACGCAGAGCCATGAGGCTGAGCATGTCATCACTCAGCTTCATTCCTGATAAACACACATGGTGAGGGGTCAGAGGCGTTTGACATCTTTATGTATTCTTGTGATTGTTCGACACGCGTTTTATGTTTGACTCATTGGCTGCCCGTGTTTTGACGACTGTTCGAATCCAAATGTTACCTGCCAAAGACGTTTGCCATTTTAGGGTTTCTCCAAATGGAAAAGAGATTTGGCCGAGCGTCTGCATCGGGTAGTCTTTGGGGGAAAACAATCTGAGTGCACTTCCAACACATTACTAACAAACTCTAAGTGCGTACCCTGAAAAGACCCCAACGCACACACTTGGCCAAGTTAGGTCTCCATATCTGCAGTCACAGAACTCAATGTTTCTCTTTCTACCTAAAGATGAGTCAAAATGCTCCAAAGCGCTGGCAGTTTGGGACTTTCTGCTGTGACAATGACTGGCAGCAAATGACTTTATTCACGCTGACAATGTGAGCTATAAGAAGTTAATGGTTCTTCATATAGACAATTCCAAGATTGTTTTCTTCTTGTGAGTCCTGACTTCCATGCAGGGTGGAATGAGCTTTTGTTCATATTCACATGACACCTCCTCCAACTCTTTAGTTATACTAAATATGAACTGGTGTTCAGCCTAGCTTGTTGGAGACCAGAGTATTTGTGGCAAACATGTTCTTGACTGTTGACTGCCTAAAATTTCTTGTGTTGTTTTGGGTTGCTCCGGCAGATCAAATCATGAAACTGATTGGTTTTTACAAAAGGGTATCCATTCCATCTCATAGATTAACTTTTTTAAGGTATCTTCCATGTAAAATAACTTCTAAATTACATCTTCATTGCACATTTTCAGCTATTTTGGTTTGTTTGACCAAGAAGAAACAACCAATAGTGATCAATAAATATATGCTTAGGTTGTATATTCAAGATGAATGTTATGTTTCCCTACCTTGTAATTCACAACTTTGTTCCAGAGTCGCACAAATTCCTCACTGTTTAGTTTCCCAGTAATTGATGTCTTTGCAAATGTGCAATCAAAGAAACACACCTCCACTTGTTTGGACATGCATGACCTTCAGTATGAACATGTTTGTTTTATGGATGTACTTATCTGCAGTGGGAGTTATTATAAAGAAATATGCATTCACTACAACAGGATACATCCATGAGAGCAACCATGCTGTGACAAGCATCGATGCTGAAGCCTCCAGATTTTAAATCTCCTAAAGAGAACAGAAAACGCATCATCCAGGCAGCAGTCCAAAGCTCAAGGTGTTGTATGACTGAGAATGAAATCTGTGGAGTGTAAGCTTTTCCAGTCCAAACCTTTCAGGATGTTGTCATTCAGAAGCCGCTGGAGCTGCTCAGCATCCACTTCTTCATACTGGAAATTCAGTCATTTGTGGTTAATCAATAGCAGAAAGCATCCATCAACGATCAATAATAACAAGATGCACAGTTACTGGAAATTTCTGAACTCTTGTACGGAGAACTGGCATTGCCAAAAAGAAGACAGAGCAACACGGAAAATAAAAAAATAGTAAATAAATAGTTTCTTGTTTTGGAGCATTTGGTTTTTCTGACCTCCTGTGTGGAGAATTGTCATTCCAAGAAAGACAGGACGATGGAGAGAAAATGCCAACAAATGCTATGAAATAGCATGGAAATATAATTATTGGTTAAAATATGACATCTGTCAATGGTTTTACTTTGATTTCTACTTTAGGGGTAATTTTTCTGAACAACGTAGAAAGATGTCTGCTTTCCAATAGGCGATTATAGATCCTCTGAAGGATGAACAATTAACTTTTAGCATATGGTAGAAGCAGGCTAGTGTGGTATGCGGTAGGATTCAGTAGGCAGACAGTCTCAAATTGAGGAGGACACACAAATGATTTTTAAATGCGTAGGCACTTAAGTGCCTACTTAATCTATCACAATCAAGATCGTAAGACACCATTAAAAAACTTGCAAAGCTAGCTAAATGACTCAATAGCAATCCCCAGACTATTTAACGTTGGTTGTCATGACAACCAGAAGCTTATGTTGACGTTTTCTCTCAAAAGAAAGACATGAAAGTGGTTTAAGCTTCTCTAGCTGGCTCATCTCTCCGGTGAGCATACTAACCAACTCTCTGTGAATGTGAATAGACCATTGTCATAGTTTAGTAACGTCAAATGGCAGCGTAGCAATCTGTCCTTTACATACATGATTTTATTTGGAGAAACCGACTGTGCATGTATAAGCACACATTGTTGCAATGATATCACAATGATATTATTGATATCTGAACGAATATATTAAACATAATCAATATAAAAGAAAGTAAAAATATAAACGAAGTATCAAAATGGAATGATTCAATGTATTTCTTCCTGCCTTGTGTCGGCGCTGCCTATCCTGACTGTACACCACTGGGTAAAAGTATATGTACGCTGCACAAGGAAAAATCTAATCCTACAGCTTCAGTTCCAATGTTTAGGTTTTGTCATGTAATCTTACTTTTTAAATTAAATCACATAAGAAATTTGTTTGAAAGATAATAAATACAAGAAATTTACTCCATAATTCACAAATAATTAAGTGTTTAGAAGAGAACTTTATGATTTTAAATTAAAATAGCAAGTTTGCAGAACAAATCTACAGGTTACCTTCTACTTTGTTTATTACAACTTCAATATTTTAAAGTTAATTGATGATAAAATAAAAACAGGAAAAGAGTGAGTTGAAAGACCACCCTTTTCCCCTAAATGAGTCATTAAACTTCTTCGTACAGCATCCACATATTTAGAAATTTCTTTTTTTTTTTTTAAACTATGAAGATAAACACTGTTAGATGGAGAATTCACCTTGTCTGAGTATTGACGGAAAAATTCCTTTCTGTTTTCATATTCTTGTCCATTCTTGACCTGCTTCACCTGTGAATCAAAGACAACAAAGTTCACCTCAAAAGACATTTAAAATAAACATTGGTAATATTAAAATATATCTGAAATTTGACACACTTTTTCAACCGGTTCCTGTCGGCTGTCAGAGGAATTTTCACTATAAAGAGAATCACACAAGGTTAGTTTGGAGCTCGTATTTGGTTAAAGTCACGTAGTCGTCTGCTATAGAGACTGGAGCATACTAGCAATGGGTCTCATTCTTGGAGTGGATGCTCAGGAGGAAGGAGGCGGTCTCGTTGGGGTTAAAAGTGGACGGAACAATCAGGTATTCTCCAGGCTTCAGATACAGAAACTCCATCACCTCGCGTGCATTCATGTAGGTTTTAGTCTGAGCAACAGGCGCATGGCGGTTGAAGAAGGAGGCTGGGAACTTCCTGCTCTCAGCTTTATACTGCAACACAGATGTTTCAGTTTTCTTTCATTGTTAGAAAAGGTACTGGAATAGGTAAACTGGGAATGAACTCCATAATAACAGTTTATTTACCTGTTCAGTCACCTTCAGGCAAGTGGTGCAAAATTATCCATGTTGGAGGAAAAAGAAATGTGTTTAACTGTAATTGTATTTAAATGCATAATATTTGAACACTAATGCAGTTTTTGTAAATAATGGGGTTTTTTTCATAACACACATTTTTAGCAGCTGTTACACATATATTTATAAGTATATAATGCACCATTTTGGAGCAAACATCTTTAATGTGTTGTAGAGTTTAACAGTTTTTTACAGTCGGACAACTTCTGCGATGTTCCGTTCCTGGTTATAGACGAGTCGTGCATAATGAAAAGAATTTACCTGAAAAATGGAGAACCCAATGTGGAGGTTTTGCACCAGCCGTCTGTTCCTCTTATCTGGCTTTTGCATGAGAGTCACCAGGATATTTTTCACAGCACTGTTCTCTAAATTGTCACCTACAACCTTGAAGCGATATTGCGGGTTTGTCCAGAAACTTTCTAAAACACAGAGACAGAGTTTGTGTACATGATACTGTTTATGTACGACTTTCACAAAAGCAATCAAACCGTTGCTGAGTCTTTGTCAGAACTTCCAATTTCTCCTTTAAATTTCTAATGAATGTAGATTAATTAGATCCTAGGCAGTGGTGTAGTGGTCCCTTGAGAAGTGGGTATACACTAAATTTTTCACCCTTGTTTAAAAAAAAAAAAAAAAAAAAAAAAAAAAAAGCCCAGAAAAACATTGTTTCATAAAAAGTGACATTTAAGACTACTCTATTTAATTCACCCCACTCCATCAGTATATTTGCTCACTGTCGCATTTCTGCTCTTCGGTTTCAGGGAGGAAAAGTTATGAAACTACTAAACCTATTCTAACACATAAAGCTGGTGAGAGACAGGCTCATAGACTTATCTACATATATCTTCATTATGTCTATGTTCAAGCTAAACTTAATGCAGCTGATGGTTAACTGCACCTGTATAGCATCAGTTACCTCAGCTGAGCTGCTGGGTGACGTAGCTACATGTGTAGGAACGTTTGTATTTGTAAAAGCAGCATCACAGGGAGCTTAGAAATTTAGAAGTGGGTATACTCTATGCTGACTCTATACTCCGTATACCTGCGTAAACCCTGAACTACACCGCTGGTCCCAGGTAGTAGGACTATTACTTCTGTTGTTCATGCAGCCTCCAGCAGTTGTTCCTGCAACCCATCGTCCCTCATATGTGGATGCCTTCCAGAGAGAAGAGGAGTTTGCATCCAGGAAGTCTGGACTCATGGCGCAGATGTCAATGTCATGGTAGAACTTGCAAAAGTCTTCCAGGGTCATCCTGTTACAATCAGACAGTCTTTAATACATTATTTTGAATGCAACGTGAAAAGATGAAATCCCGATCACAAGGATTTTAACATAGATTTAAAAAAACCTGACATAAGTAAAGTTAGGTTTATGTTTAGAAAGGTTATTTAAACATAATGACAAGTATAAAAACAAACGTAGAAATAAAACATATGATTAAAGAAGTGGAAAAAAAAACTTGAAAACGTAGTTATAAATAAACTTTTATTGTGTGAATGCTTTTAAGCATTCACACAATAGTTTTCCTGTTTCTCTTTATTCACGTTTATTGTGTGAATGCTTTTGTGTGAATGCTTTTAAGCATTCACACAATAGTTTTCCTGTTTCTCTTTATTCACGTTTATTGTGTGAATGCTTTTAAGCATTCACACAATAGTTTTCCTGTTTCTCTTTATTCACGTTTATTATTGTGTGAATGCTTTCAAGCATTCACACAATAGTTTTCCTGTTTCTCTTTATTCACGTTTATTGTGTGAATGCTTTTAAGCATTCACACAATAGTTTTCCTGTTTCTCTTTATTCACGTTTATTATTATTGTGTGAATGCTTTTAAGCATTCACACAATAGTTTTCCTGTTTCTCTTTATTCACGTTTATTATTGTGTGAATGCTTTTAAGCATTCACACAATAGTTTTCCTGTTTCTCTTTATTCACGTTTATTATTGTGTGAATGCTTTTAAGCATTCACACAATAGTTTTCCTGTTTCTCTTTATTCACGTTTATTATTATTATTGTGTGAATGCTTTTAAGCATTCACACAATAGTTTTCCTGTTTCTCTTTATTCACGTTTATTATTGTGTGAATGCTTTTAAGCATTCACACAATAGTTTTCCTGTTTCTCTTTATTCACGTTTATTGTGTGAATGCTTTTAAGCATTCACACAATAGTTTTCCTGTTTCTCTTTATTCACGTTTATTATTATTATTATTATTATTATTATTATTATTATTATTCTTCCGCCGTTTTTCGGTCGTTCACTGCTTCCGCTAGGTTCTACCAATTTCAACAAGTTTGGTATCAAAACGTTCAGCTCGTTCAGCAGAAGGGTGCTCTGAAGTTTCTACTCTGTAACTGTTTTACTTTTTCAAATATTCTACTTTTTCTACTTTTTTTCTACCATTGAAATGAATGGAAACAGCTCAAAATTCCACAAAAACTTTCGCCCTTTCAAAACGCTACTCCTTCCACAAATTTTCACCTAGAAACACCATTCCAACTTTAAACAAGTCACAAGAAATTCAGCTATTTAAAAATGACTTTTCTTGTCCGTATGTTCTACCGTTTTTGAAATATCGCAGTTTTAAAATCATACAACTTTTTTCAAAATCAGATTTTTGCTGTCACTCTAGCTCCACTAAATTTTTAAAACTTTTCGCTCCTCGAACAAATTCTCATAACTCCTGAAGTTTTTGCCCTACAGACACATATTATACATCAAAACCTTGGAAATCTTCCTGGCTTTAACGTAGTCAAAGAATGAAAGAGCTGGGATCTACAGATTTTGAACTACGGCCCTCCAAGCGACATAAAGTCTGCTTTTTCCCCATTCAAGCTGTCATAGACAACAGGAAAAATGTCCTCTCAGCTCCACTTTTTTTTAACTCGCTGTCATTTAAATTCAGTTCGCTCTAGGATCAAACAAATTACATCCCTGTGTTCCTCAAAGCCTTATGCCACTCACGGTGAAAGAATTATTTCGATATCTGTTACGGTTTTCGTGTAACGCCGAGCAGTTCGGAAGGCTCACAGAGGGTCTGCGAAGCAAAAAGTCTCCCCCTCTCAGCCCCAGCGTGTCATTTTGGAACTGCAGTGGGTGAAGGGAGGGGCCGTTGTCATGACAACTAATTGGTCAAAGGTGTTCAGTGATGATTCAGCACTGTTAATACAGAGCTGTTTATGTCTCCTGTCCAGCTTAGGCCTCAACAAGAACATTTTAACCACATTTAACTGTCTTTTACTCATTTTTCAACCGTTGTCAACTGTCTTCCACTGTTGTCAGTTCAACTTTCAACCCTCTTCACCCCTTTTAAACACCATTTCAGGCTTCATCACTTGTACAAATGGATTCAACTTTATATATACTTCAGCTAAAGGCTTCAACAAGGACATTTCAGCTATGTTGAACTGTCTTCCACTGTTTTCAGTTCAACTTTCCACTCTCTTTACTCCTTTTAAACACCATTTCAGGCTACAACACTTGTACTAATGGTTTCAGCTTTATATATACTTCAGCTAAATGCTTCAACCACGACATTTCAGCCATGTTCAACTGTCTTCCACTGTTTTTAGTTCAACTTTCAACCCCTTTTTACTCCTTTTAAACACCATTTCAGGCTTCAACACTTGTACTAATGGCTTCCACTTGAGAGTAACTTCAGCTAAAGGCTTCAACAAGGACATTTCAGCCATGTTGAACTGTCTTCCACTGTTGTCAGTTCAACTTTCCACTCTCTTTACACCTTTTAAACACCATTTCAGGCTTCAACACTTGTTCTAATGACTTCTGCTTCATATATACTTCAGCTAAAGGCTTCAACAAGGACATTTCAGCCATGTTGAACTGTCTTCCACTGTTGTCAGTTCAACTTTCAACCCCTTTTTACTCCTTTTAAACACCATTTCAGGCTTCAACACTTGTACTAATGGCTTCCACTTGAGAGTAACTTCAGCTAAAGGCTTCAACAAGGACATTTCAGCCATGTTCAACTGTCTTCCACTGTTTTCAGTTCAACTTTCAACCCCTTTTAACTCCTTTTAAACATCATTTCAGACTTCAACACTTCTACTGCTTGCTTCATCTTCATAGATACTTCAGCTAAAGGCTTCAACCAAGACATTTCAGCTATGTTCAACTGTCTTCCACTGTTTTCAGTTCAACTTTCCACTCTCTTTACTCCTTTTAAACACCATTTCAGGCTACAACACTTGTACTAATGGTTTCAGCTTTATATATACTTCAGCTAAAGGCTTCAACCAAGACATTTCAGCCATGTTCAACTGTCTTCCACTGTTTTTAGTTCAACTTTCAACCCCTTTTTACTCCTTTTAAACACCATTTCAGGCTTCAACACTTGTACTAATGGCTTCCACTTGAGAGTAACTTCAGCTAAAGGCTTCAACAAGGACATTTCAGCCATGTTGAACTGTCTTCCACTGTTTTCAGTTCAACATTCCACTCTCTTTACTCCTTTTAAACACCATTTCAGGCTACAACACTTGTACTAATGGTTTCAGCTTTATATATACTTCAGCTAAAGGCTTCAACCAGGACATTTCAGCCATGTTCAACTGTCTTCCACTGTTTTCAGTTCAACTTTCAACCCCTTTATACTCCTTTTAAACACCATTTCAGACTTCAACACTTCTACTGCTTGCTTCATCTTCATAGATAGTTCAGCTAAAGGCTTCAACCAGGATATTTCAGCCATTTTTAACTGTTTTTCACTTATTTTTTGCCATGTTCAACTGTCTTGCACTCATTTCACAACCTTCAAACAATTTCCACACCTATGCGCATTACAGTTTAGCATTACAGTTCAAGCTTTCAGCATGAAAGCATTCACACTGCTGTTCTGCAAGAACAGCAATTTTTCTAGTTATTATTATTATTATTATTATTATTCTTCCGCCGTTTTTCGGTCGTTCACTGCTTCCGCTAGGTTCTACCAATTTCAACAAGTTTGGTATCAAAACGTTCAGCTCGTTCAGCAGAAGGGTGCTCTGAAGTTTCTACTCTGTAACTGTTTTACTTTTTCAAATATTCTACTTTTTCTACTTTTTTTCTACCATTGAAATGAATGGAAACAGCTGAAAATTCCACAAAAACTTTCGCCTTTTCAAAACGCTACTCCTTCCACAAATTTTCACCTAGAAACACCATTCAAACTTTAAACAAGTCACAAGAAATTCAGCTATTTAAAAATGACTTTTCTTGTCCATATGTTCTACCGTTTTTGAAATATCGCAGTTTTAAAATCATACAACTTTTTTCAAAATCAGATTTTTGCTGTCACTCTAGCTCCACTCTAAATTTTTAAAACTTTTCGCTCCTCGAACAAATTCTCATAACTCCTGAAGTTTTTGCCCTACAGACACATATTATACATCAAAACCTTGGAAATCTTCCTGGCTTTAACTCAGTCAAAGAATGAAAGAGCTGGGATCTACAGATTTTGAACTACGGCCCTCCAAGCGACCTAAAGTCTGCTTTTTCCCCATTGAAGTTGCCATAGACAACGGGAAAATGTCCTGTCAGCTCCACTTTTTTTTAACTCGCTGTCATTTAAATTCAGTTCGCTCTAGGATAAAATAAATTACATCCCTGTATTCCTGAAAGCCTTCTGCCGCTTACGGTGAAAGAATTATTTCGATATCTGTTATGGTTTTCGTGTAGCGTCGAGGAGTTCGGAAGGCTCACAGAGGGTCTGCGAAGCAAAAAGTCTCCCCCTCTCAGCCCCAGCGTGTCATTTTGGAACTGCAGTGAGTGAAGGGAGGGGCCGTTGTCATGACAACTAATAGGTCAAAGGTGTTCAGTGATGATTCAGCACTGTTAATACAGAGCTGTTTATGTCTCCTGTCCAGCTTAGGCCTCAACAAGGACATTTTAACCACGTTTAACTGTCTTTTACTCATTTTTCAACCGTCGTCAACTGTCTTGCACTCATTTCAGTTCAACTTTCAACCCTCTTCACCCCTTTTAAACACCATTTCAGGCTACAACACTTGTACTAATGGTTTCAGCTTTATATATACTTCAGCTAAAGGCTTCAACCAGGACATTTCAGCCATGTTCAACTGTCTTCCACTGTTTTCAGTTCAACTTTCCACTCTCTTTACTCCTTTGAAACACCATTTCAGGCTTCAACACTTGTACTAATGGCTTCAGCTTTATATATACTTCAGCTAAAGGCTTCAACCAGGACATTTCAGCCATGTTCAACTGTCTTCCACTGTTTTCAGTTCAACTTTCAACCCCTTTTTACTCCTTTTAAACACCATTTCAGGCTTCAACACTTGTACTAATGGCTTCCACTTGAGAGTAACTTCAGCTAAAGGCTTCAACAAGGACATTTCAGCCATGTTGAACTGTCTTCCACTGTTGTCAGTTCAACTTTCAACCCCTTTTTACTCCTTTTAAACACCATTTCAGGCTTCAACACTTGTACTAATGGCTTCCACTTGAGAGTAACTTCAGCTAAAGGCTTCAACAAGGACATTTCAGCCATGTTGAACTGTCTTCCACTGTTGTCAGTTCAACTTTCAACCCCTTTTTACTCCTTTTAAACACCATTTCAGGCTTCAACACTTGTACTAATGGCTTCCACTTGAGAGTAACTTCAGCTAAAGGCTTCAACAAGGACATTTCAGCCATGTTGAACTGTCTTCCACTGTTGTCAGTTCAACTTTCAACCCCTTTTTACTCCTTTTAAACACCATTTCAGGCTTCAACACTTGTACTAATGGCTTCCACTTGAGAGTAACTTCAGCTAAAGGCTTCAACAAGGACATTTCAGCCATGTTCAACTGTCTTCCACTGTTGTCAGTTCAACTTTCAACCCCTTTTTACTCCTTTTAAACACCATTTCAGGCTTCAACACTTGTACTAATGGCTTCCACTTGAGAGTAACTTCAGCTAAAGGCTTCAACAAGGACATTTCAGCCATGTTGAACTGTCTTCCACTGTTGTCAGTTCAACTTTCAACCCCTTTTTACTCCTTTTAAACACCATTTCAGGCTTCAACACTTGTACTAATGGCTTCCACTTGAGAGTAACTTCAGCTAAAGGCTTCAACAAGGACATTTCAGCCATGTTGAACTGTCTTCCACTGTTGTCAGTTCAACTTTCCACTCTCTTTACACCTTTTAAACACCATTTCAGGCTTCAACACTTGTTCTAATGACTTCTGCTTCATATATACTTCAGCTAAAGGCTTCAACAAGGACATTTCAGCCATGTTGAACTGTCTTCCACTGTTGTCAGTTCAACTTTCAACCCCTTTTTACTCCTTTTAAACACCATTTCAGGCTTCAACACTTGTACTAATGGCTTCCACTTGAGAGTAACTTCAGCTAAAGGCTTCAACAAGGACATTTCAGCCATGTTCAACTGTCTTCCACTGTTTTCAGTTCAACTTTCAACCCCTTTTAACTCCTTTTAAACATCATTTCAGACTTCAACACTTCTACTGCTTGCTTCATCTTCATAGATACTTCAGCTAAAGGCTTCAACCAAGACATTTCAGCTATGTTCAACTGTCTTCCACTGTTTTCAGTTCAACTTTCCACTCTCTTTACTCCTTTTAAACACCATTTCAGGCTACAACACTTGTACTAATGGTTTCAGCTTTATATATACTTCAGCTAAAGGCTTCAACCAAGACATTTCAGCCATGTTCAACTGTCTTCCACTGTTTTTAGTTCAACTTTCAACCCCTTTTTACTCCTTTTAAACACCATTTCAGGCTTCAACACTTGTACTAATGGCTTCCACTTGAGAGTAACTTCAGCTAAAGGCTTCAACAAGGACATTTCAGCCATGTTGAACTGTCTTCCACTGTTTTCAGTTCAACATTCCACTCTCTTTACTCCTTTTAAACACCATTTCAGGCTACAACACTTGTACTAATGGTTTCAGCTTTATATATACTTCAGCTAAAGGCTTCAACCAGGACATTTCAGCCATGTTCAACTGTCTTCCACTGTTTTCAGTTCAACTTTCAACCCCTTTATACTCCTTTTAAACACCATTTCAGACTTCAACACTTCTACTGCTTGCTTCATCTTCATAGATAGTTCAGCTAAAGGCTTCAACCAGGATATTTCAGCCATTTTTAACTGTTTTTCACTTATTTTTTGCCATGTTCAACTGTCTTGCACTCATTTCACAACCTTCAAACAATTTCCACACCTATGCGCATTACAGTTTAGCATTACAGTTCAAGCTTTCAGCATGAAAGCATTCACACTGCTGTTCTGCAAGAACAGCAATTTTTCTAGTTATTATTATTATTATTATTATTATTCTTCCGCCGTTTTTCGGTCGTTCACTGCTTCCGCTAGGTTCTACCAATTTCAACAAGTTTGGTATCAAAACGTTCAGCTCGTTCAGCAGAAGGGTGCTCTGAAGTTTCTACTCTGTAACTGTTTTACTTTTTCAAATATTCTACTTTTTCTACTTTTTTTCTACCATTGAAATGAATGGAAACAGCTGAAAATTCCACAAAAACTTTCGCCTTTTCAAAACGCTACTCCTTCCACAAATTTTCACCTAGAAACACCATTCAAACTTTAAACAAGTCACAAGAAATTCAGCTATTTAAAAATGACTTTTCTTGTCCATATGTTCTACCGTTTTTGAAATATCGCAGTTTTAAAATCATACAACTTTTTTCAAAATCAGATTTTTGCTGTCACTCTAGCTCCACTCTAAATTTTTAAAACTTTTCGCTCCTCGAACAAATTCTCATAACTCCTGAAGTTTTTGCCCTACAGACACATATTATACATCAAAACCTTGGAAATCTTCCTGGCTTTAACTCAGTCAAAGAATGAAAGAGCTGGGATCTACAGATTTTGAACTACGGCCCTCCAAGCGACCTAAAGTCTGCTTTTTCCCCATTGAAGTTGCCATAGACAACGGGAAAATGTCCTGTCAGCTCCACTTTTTTTTAACTCGCTGTCATTTAAATTCAGTTCGCTCTAGGATAAAATAAATTACATCCCTGTATTCCTGAAAGCCTTCTGCCGCTTACGGTGAAAGAATTATTTCGATATCTGTTATGGTTTTCGTGTAGCGTCGAGGAGTTCGGAAGGCTCACAGAGGGTCTGCGAAGCAAAAAGTCTCCCCCTCTCAGCCCCAGCGTGTCATTTTGGAACTGCAGTGAGTGAAGGGAGGGGCCGTTGTCATGACAACTAATAGGTCAAAGGTGTTCAGTGATGATTCAGCACTGTTAATACAGAGCTGTTTATGTCTCCTGTCCAGCTTAGGCCTCAACAAGGACATTTTAACCACGTTTAACTGTCTTTTACTCATTTTTCAACCGTCGTCAACTGTCTTGCACTCATTTCAGTTCAACTTTCAACCCTCTTCACCCCTTTTAAACACCATTTCAGGCTACAACACTTGTACTAATGGTTTCAGCTTTATATATACTTCAGCTAAAGGCTTCAACCAGGACATTTCAGCCATGTTCAACTGTCTTCCACTGTTTTCAGTTCAACTTTCCACTCTCTTTACTCCTTTGAAACACCATTTCAGGCTTCAACACTTGTACTAATGGCTTCAGCTTTATATATACTTCAGCTAAAGGCTTCAACCAGGACATTTCAGCCATGTTCAACTGTCTTCCACTGTTTTCAGTTCAACTTTCAACCCCTTTTTACTCCTTTTAAACACCATTTCAGGCTTCAACACTTGTACTAATGGCTTCCACTTGAGAGTAACTTCAGCTAAAGGCTTCAACAAGGACATTTCAGCCATGTTGAACTGTCTTCCACTGTTGTCAGTTCAACTTTCAACCCCTTTTTACTCCTTTTAAACACCATTTCAGGCTTCAACACTTGTACTAATGGCTTCCACTTGAGAGTAACTTCAGCTAAAGGCTTCAACAAGGACATTTCAGCCATGTTGAACTGTCTTCCACTGTTGTCAGTTCAACTTTCAACCCCTTTTTACTCCTTTTAAACACCATTTCAGGCTTCAACACTTGTACTAATGGCTTCCACTTGAGAGTAACTTCAGCTAAAGGCTTCAACAAGGACATTTCAGCCATGTTGAACTGTCTTCCACTGTTGTCAGTTCAACTTTCAACCCCTTTTTACTCCTTTTAAACACCATTTCAGGCTTCAACACTTGTACTAATGGCTTCCACTTGAGAGTAACTTCAGCTAAAGGCTTCAACAAGGACATTTCAGCCATGTTCAACTGTCTTCCACTGTTGTCAGTTCAACTTTCAACCCCTTTTTACTCCTTTTAAACACCATTTCAGGCTTCAACACTTGTACTAATGGCTTCCACTTGAGAGTAACTTCAGCTAAAGGCTTCAACAAGGACATTTCAGCCATGTTGAACTGTCTTCCACTGTTGTCAGTTCAACTTTCAACCCCTTTTTACTCCTTTTAAACACCATTTCAGGCTTCAACACTTGTACTAATGGCTTCCACTTGAGAGTAACTTCAGCTAAAGGCTTCAACAAGGACATTTCAGCCATGTTGAACTGTCTTCCACTGTTTTCAGTTCAACTTTCAACCCCTTTTTACTCCTTTTAAACACCATTTCAGGCTTCAACACTTGTACTAATGGCTTCCACTTGAGAGTAACTTCAGCTAAAGGCTTCAACAAGGACATTTCAGCCATGTTCAACTGTCTTCCACTGTTTTCAGTTCAACTTTCCACTCTCTTTACTCCTTTAAAACACCATTTCAGGCTTTAACACTTGTACTAATGGCTTCAGCTTCATATATACTTCAGCTAAAGGCTTCAACCAGGACATTTCCGCCATGTTCAACTGTCTTCCACTGTTTTCAGTTCAACTTTCAACCGCTTTTTACTCCTTTTAAACACCATTTCAGACTTCAACACTTGTACTGCTTGCTTCATCTTCATAGATAGTTCAGTTAAAGGCTTCAACCAGGATATTTCAGCCATTTTTAACTGTTTTTCACTTATTTTTTGCCATGTTCAACTGTCTTGCACTCATTTCACAACCTTCAAACAATTTCTACACCTATGCGCATTACAGTTTAGCATTACAGTTCAAGCTTTCAGCATGAAAGCATTCACACTGCTGTTCTGCAAGAACAGCAATTTTTCTAGTTATTATTATTATTATTATTATTCTTCCGCCGTTTTTCGGTCGTTCACTGCTTCCGCTAGGTTCTACCAATTTCAACAAGTTTGGTATCAAAACGTTCAGCTCGTTCAGCAGAAGGGTGCTCTGAAGTTTCTACTCTGTAACTGTTTTACTTTTTCAAATATTCTACTTTTTCTACTTTTTTTCTACCATTGAAATGAATGGAAACAGCTGAAAATTCCACAAAAACTTTCGCCTTTTCAAAACGCTACTCCTTCCACAAATTTTCACCTAGAAACACCATTCAAACTTTAAACAAGTCACAAGAAATTCAGCTATTTAAAAATGACTTTTCTTGTCCATATGTTCTACCGTTTTTGAAATATCGCAGTTTTAAAATCATACAACTTTTTTCAAAATCAGATTTTTGCTGTCACTCTAGCTCCACTCTAAATTTTTTAAACTTTTCGCTCCTCGAACAAATTCTCATAACTCCTGAAGTTTTTGCCCTACAGACACATATTATACATCAAAACCTTGGAAATCTTCCTGGCTTTAACGTAGTCAAAGAATGAAAGAGCTGGGATCTACAGATTTTGAACTACGGCCCTCCAAGCGACCTAAAGTCTGCTTTTTCCCCATTCAAGCTGTCATAGACAACAGAAAAAATGTCCTCTCAGCTCCACTTTTTTTTAACTCGCTGTCATTTAAATTCAGTTCGCTCTAGGATCAAACAAATTACATCCCTGTGTTCCTCAAAGCCTTATGCCACTCACGGTGAAAGAATTATTTCGATATCTGTTACGGTTTTCGTGTAACGTCGAGCAGTTCGGAAGGCTCACAGAGGGTCTGCGAAGCAAAAAGTCTCCCCCTCTCAGCCCCAGCGTGTCATTTTGGAACTGCAGTGGGTGAAGGGAGGGGCCGTTGTCATGACAACTAATTGGTCAAAGGTGTTCAGTGATGATTCAGCACTGTTAATACAGAGCTGTTTATGTCTCCTGTCCAGCTTAGGCCTCAACAAGAACATTTTAACCACGTTTAACTGTCTTTTACTCATTTTTCAACCGTTGTCAACTGTCTTCCACTGTTGTCAGTTCAACTTTCAACCCTCTTCACCCCTTTTAAACACCATTTCAGACTTCAACACTTCTACTGCTTGCTTCATCTTCATAGATAGTTCAGCTAAAGGCTTCAACCAGGATATTTCAGCCATTTTTAACTGTTT
Source organism: Telmatherina bonti (assembly GCF_933228915.1). Lineage (NCBI taxonomy): Eukaryota > Metazoa > Chordata > Actinopteri > Atheriniformes > Telmatherinidae > Telmatherina > Telmatherina bonti. Next base: position 11,356,024 of record NC_136631.1, read on the forward strand.
TTCACTTATTTTTTGCCATGTTCAACTGTCTTGCACTCATTTTACAACCTTCAAACAATTTCCACACCTATGCGCATTACAGTTTAGCATTACAGTTCAAGCTTTCAGCATGAAAGCATTCACACTGCTGTTCTGCAAGAACAGCAATTTTTCTAGTTATTGTGTGAATGCTTTTAAGCATCCACACAATAGTTTTCCTGTTTCTCTTTATTCACGTTTATTATTATTATTATTGTGTGAATGCTTTTAAGCATTCACACAATAGTTTTCCTGTTTCTCTTTATTCACGTTTATTATTATTGTGTGAATGCTTTTAAGCATTCACACAATAGTTTTCCTGTTTCTCTTTATTCACGTTTATTATTGTGTGAATGCTTTTAAGCATTCACACAATAGTTTTCCTGTTTCTCTTTATTCACGTTTATTATTATTATTATTATTATTATTATTCTTCCGCCGTTTTTCGGTCGTTCACTGCTTCCGCTAGGTTCTACCAATTTCAACAAGTTTGGTATCAAAACGTTCAGCTCGTTCAGCAGAAGGGTGCTCTGAAGTTTCTACTCTGTAACTGTTTTACTTTTTCAAATATTCTACTTTTTCTACTTTTTTTCTACCATTGAAATGAATGGAAACAGCTGAAAATTCCACAAAAACTTTTGCCTTTTCAAAACGCTACTCCTTCCACAAATTTTCACCTAAAAACACCATTCCAACTTTAAACAAGTCACAAGAAATTCAGCTATTTAAAAATGACTTTTCTTGTCCATATGTTCTACCGTTTTTGAAATATCGCAGTTTTAAAATCATACAACTTTTTTCAAAATCAGATTTTTGCTGTCACTCTAGCTCCACTCTAAATTTTTAAAACTTTTCACTCCTCGAACAAATTCTCATAACTCCTGAAGTTTTTGCCCTACAGACACATATTATACATCAAAACCTTGGAAATCTTCCTGGCTTTAACTCAGTCAAAGAATGAAAGAGCTGGGATCTACAGATTTTGAACTACGGCCCTCCAAGCGACCTAAAGTCTGCTTTTTCCCCATTGAAGCTGCCATAGACAACGGGAAAATGTCCTGTCAGCTCCACTTTTTTTTAACTCGCTGTCATTTAAATTCAGTTCGCTCTAGGATAAAATAAATTACATCCCTGTATTCCTGAAAGCCATCTGCCGCTTACGGTGAAAGAATTATTTCGATATCTGTTATGGTTTTCGTGTAGCGTCGAGGAGTTCGGAAGGCTCACAGAGGGTCTGCGAAGCAAAAAGTCTCCCCCTCTCAGCCCCAGCGTGTCATTTTGGAACTGCAGTGAGTGAAGGGAGGGGCCGTTGTCATGACAACTAATAGGTCAAAGGTGTTCAGTGATGATTCAGCACTGTTAATACAGAGCTGTTTATGTCTCCTGTCCAGCTTAGGCCTCAACAAGGACATTTTAACCACGTTTAACTGTCTTTTACTCATTTTTCAACCGTCGTCAACTGTCTTGCACTCATTTCAGTTCAACTTTCAACCCTCTTCACCCCTTTTAAACACCATTTCAGGCTACAACACTTGTACTAATGGTTTCAGCTTTATATATACTTCAGCTAAAGGCTTCAACCAGGACATTTCAGCCATGTTCAACTGTCTTCCACTGTTTTCAGTTCAACTTTCCACTCTCTTTACTCCTTTTAAACACCATTTCAGGCTTCAACACTTGTACTAATGGCTTCAGCTTTATATATACTTCAGCTAAAGGCTTCAACCAGGACATTTCAGCCATGTTCAACTGTCTTCCACTGTTTTCAGTTCAACTTTCAACCCCTTTTTACTCCTTTTAAACACCATTTCAGGCTTCAACACTTGTACTAATGGCTTCCACTTGAGAGTAACTTCAGCTAAAGGCTTCAACAAGGACATTTCAGCCATGTTGAACTGTCTTCCACTGTTGTCAGTTCAACTTTCAACCCCTTTTTACTCCTTTTAAACACCATTTCAGGCTTCAACACTTGTACTAATGGCTTCCACTTGAGAGTAACTTCAGCTAAAGGCTTCAACAAGGACATTTCAGCCATGTTGAACTGTCTTCCACTGTTGTCAGTTCAACTTTCAACCCCTTTTTACTCCTTTTAAACACCATTTCAGGCTTCAACACTTGTACTAATGGCTTCCACTTGAGAGTAACTTCAGCTAAAGGCTTCAACAAGGACATTTCAGCCATGTTGAACTGTCTTCCACTGTTTTCAGTTCAACTTTCCACTCTCTTTACTCCTTTTAAACACCATTTCAGGCTACAACACTTGTACTAATGGTTTCAGCTTTATATATACTTCAGCTAAAGGCTTCAACCAGGACATTTCAGCCATGTTCAAATGTCTTCCACTGTTTTCAGTTCAACTTTCAACCCCTTTTTACTCCTTTTAAACACCATTTCAGGCTTCAACACTTGTACTAATGGCTTCCACTTGAGAGTCACTTCAGCTAAAGGCTTCAACAAGGACATTTCAGCCATGTTGAACTGTCTTCCACTGTTTTCAGTTCAACTTTCCACTCTCTTTACTCCTTTTAAATACCATTTCAGGCTACAACACTTGTACTAATGGTTTCAGCTTTATATATACTTCAGCTAAAGGCTTCAACCAGGACATTTCAGCCATTTTCAACTGTCTTCCACTGTTTTCAGTTCAACTTTCAACCCCTTTTTACTCCTTTTAAACACCATTTCAGACTTCAACACTTCTACTGCTTGCTTCATCTTTATAGATAGTTCAGCTAAAGGCTTCAACCAGGATATTTCAGCCATTTTTAACTGTTTTTCACTTATGTTTTGCCATGTTCAACTGTCTTGCACTCATTTTACAACCTTCAAACAATTTCCACATCTATGCGCATTACAGTTTAGCATTACAGTTCAAGCTTTCAGCATGAAAGCATTCACACTGCTGTTCTGCAAGAACAGCAATTTTTCTAGTGTTACAATTGACTTCTCTCTCCTCATGGGGGCAGAAAAACCGTCGGTCGCCTAAAACTCACGCAGCTTTTGGGCCACAGACTCTGTTCATACATCGAATCGACCGGCTTGGCTTGTAGATGGGTGCAATGACTTTTTTTGTCTGTAAATACAAGACTTTTTGAGATACGGAGGTTTGTTTGATCCTTCATTTCCCCATAGGAAATGAATGGGAAATTTGGGTAAATTTTCCTAAAAATGGTCTCCTTTGAAAACTTAAATCTCTCACATACTTTGGCCTAGAAAGACCATTCAAAGTTTAAATAGGTCAGTAGGGTCTTGCCGATAAAACCTCTATTCAGAATTTTAATATCTTATACCGTGTACGAAATATCACAGTTTTAACATCATATGAAATATCGTCCGATCACCTCTTCTCTCCCACTCTCGCCCCATTCTGGCCTCACTCTAAATTTTTGAAAACTTTCTCTTGCTCGAACAAATTGTCATAACTCCTGAAGCTTTTGCCCTACAGACACATATTATACATCAAAACCTTGCAAATCTAGTTGGCTTTAACTCAGTCAAAGAATGAAAGAGCTGGGATCTACGGATTTTGAACTACGGCCCTCCAAGCGACCTAAAGTCTGCTTTTTCCCCATTAAACCTACCATTGACAGAGGAAAAATGTCCTCTCAGCTCCACTTTTTTTTACCTCGCTGTCATTTAAATTCAGTTAAGTCTACGATAAAATAAATTACATCTCTGTGTTCCTCAAAGCCTTCTGCCACTCACGGTGAAAGAATTATTTTGATATCTGTTACGGTTTTCGTGTAGCGTTGAGGAGTTCGGAAGGCTCACAGAGGGTCTGCGCAGCAAAAAGTCTCCCCCTCTCAGCCCCAGCGTGTCATTTTGGAACTGCAGTGAGTGAAGGGAGGGGCCGTTGTCATGACAACTAATAGGTCAAAGGTGTTCAGTGATGATTCAGCACTGTTAATACAGAGCTGTTTATGTCTGGTTACTGCACAGATCTTCCTCTCTGTCTGCTTCCTGTATCTGATTTGTGCCCTGATTAGTTTACCTGTCCACTACCTGTCTCATATATGTGTTCTGATGAGGTTATCTGTCCCCTACCTGTCTCTTCTGTGTGTCCTGATCAGTATACCTGTCCCCTACCTGTCTGCTTTATTGGTCCTGATCAGTTTACCTGTCCTCTACCTGTCTCCTATGTGTGTCCTGATCAGTTTACCTGCACTCTACCTGTCTGCTATATGGGTCCTGATCAGTTTACCTGTCTTCTACCTGTCTCCTATATGGGTCCTGATCAGTTTACCGGCACTCTACCTGTATCCCATATGTGTCCTGATCAGTTTACCGGTCCCATACCTGTCTCCTATATGTGTCCTGATCAGTTTACCGGTCCCATGCCTGTCTCCTATGTGTGTCCTGATCAGTTTACCTGCACTCTACCTGTCTGCTATATGGGTCCTGATCAGTTTACCTGTCTTCTACCTGTCTCCTATATGTGTCCTGATCAGTTTACCTGCACTCTACCTGTTTCCTATATGTGTCCTGATCAGTTTAACGGTCCCATACCTATCTCCTATATGTGTCCTGATCAGTTTACTTTCCCCTACCTATCTCCTATATGTGTCCTGATCAGTTTACTGGTCCCATACCTATCTCCTATATGTGTCCTGATCAGTTTATTAACACCATTTCAGGCTTCAACACTTGTACTAATGGCTTCCGCTTGATAGTAATTTCAGCTAAAGGCTTCAACAAGGACATTTCAGCCATGTTCAACTGTCTTCCACTCTTTTCAGTTCAACTTTCAACCCCTTTTTACTCCTTTTAAACACCATTTCAGCCTTCAACACTTCTACTGCTTGCTTCATCTTCATAGATAGTTCAGCTAAAGCTTCAACCAGGATATTTCAGCCATTTTTAACTTTTTTTAACTTATTTTTTGCCATGTTCAACTGTCTTGCACTCATTTTACAACCTTCAAACAATTTCCACACCTATGCGCATTACAGTTTAGCATTACAGTTCAAGCATTTCAGCATGAAAGCATTCACACTGCTGTTCTGCAAGAACAGCAATTTTTCTAGTGTTACAATTGACTTCTCTCTCCTCATGGGGGCAGAAAAACCGTCGGTCGCCTAAAACTCACGCAGCTTTTGGGCCACAGACTCCGTTCATACATCAAATCGTCCGGCTCGGCTTGTAGATGGGTGCAATGACTTTTTTTGTCTGTAAATACAAGACTTTTTGAGATACGGATGTTTGTTTGATCCTTCATTTTCCCATAGGAAATTAATGAGAAATTTGGGTAAATTTTCCTAAAAATGGTCTCCTTTGAAAACTTAAATCTCTCGCATACTTTGGGCTAGAAAGACCATTCAAAGTTTAAATAGGTCAGTAGGGTCTTTCCGATAAAACTTCTATTCAGAATTTTAATATCTTCTACCTTTTACGAAATATCGCAGTTTTAAAATCATATGAAATATCGTCCGATCACCTCATCTCTCCCACTCTCGCCCCATTCTGGCCTCACTGTAAATTTTTGAAAACTTTCTCTTGCTCGAACAAATTCTCATAACTCCTGAAGCTTTTGCCCTACAGACACATATTGTACATGAAAACCTTGCAAATCTTGTTGGCTTTAACTCAGTCAAAGAATGAAAGAGCTGGGATCTACAGATTTTGAACTACGGCCCTCCAAGCGACCTAAAGTCTGCTTTTTCCCCATTCAGGCTATCATAGACAACAGAAAAAATGTCCTCTCAGCTCCACTTTTTTTTTAACTCGCTGTCATTTAAATTCAGTTCGCTCTAGGATCAAACAAATTACATTCCTGTGTTCCTCAAAGCCTTATGCCACTCACGGTGAAAGAATTATTTCGATATCTGTTACGGTTTTCGTGTAACGTCGAGCAGTTCGGAAGGCTCACAGAGGGTCTGCGAAGCAAAAAGTCTCCCCCTCTCAGCCCCAGCGTGTCATTTTGGAACTGCAGTGAGTGAAGGGAGGGGCCGTTGTCATGACAACTGATAGGTCAAAGGTGTTCAGTGATGATTCAGCACTGTTAATACAGAGCTGTTTATGTCTCCTGTCCAGCTTAGGCCTCAACAAGAACATTTTAACCACGTTTAACTGTCTTTTACTCATTTTTCAACCGTCGTCAACTGTCTTGCACTCATTTCAGTTCAACTTTCAACCCTCTTCACCCCTTTTAAACACCATTTCAGGCTTCATCACTTGTACAAATGGCTTCAGCTTTATATATACTTCAGCTGAAAGGCTTCAACCAGGACATTTCAGCCATGTTCAACTGTCTTCCACTGTTTTCAGTTCAACTTTCAACCCCTTTTTACTCCTTTTAAACACCATTTCAGGCTACAACACTTGTACTAATGGCTTCAGCTTTATATATACTTCAGCTAAAGGCTTCAACCAGGACATTTCAGCCATGTTCAACTGTCTTCCACTGTTTTCAGTTCAACTTTCAACCCCTTTTTACTCCTTTTAAAAACCATTTGAGACTTCAACACTTCTACTGCTTGCTTCATCTTCATAGATAGTTCAGCTAAAGGCTTCAACCAGGATATTTCAGCCATGTTGAACTGTTTTTCACTTATTTTTTGCCATGTTCAACTGTCTTGCACTCATTTTACAACCTTCAAACAATTTCCACACCTATGCGCATTACAGTTTAGCATTACAGTTCAAGCTTTCAGCATGAAAGCATTCACACTGCTGTTCTGCAAGAACAGCAATTTTTCTAGTGTTACAATTGACTTCTCTCTCCTCATGGGGGCAGAAAAACGGTCGGTCGCCTAAAACTCACGCAGCTTTTGGGCTACAGACTCCGTTCATACATCGAATCGACCGGCTTGGCTTGTAGATGGGTGCAATGACTTTTTTTGTCTGTAAATACAAGACTTTTTGAGATACGGAGGTTTGTTTGATCCTTCATTTCCCCATAGGAAATGAATGGGAAATTTGGGTCAATTTTCCTAAAAATGGTCTCCTTTGAAAACTTAAATCTCTCACATACTTTGGCCTAGAAAGACCATTCAAAGTTTAAATAGGTCAGTAGGGTCTTGCCGATAAAACCTCTATTCAGAATTTTAATATCTTATACCGTGTACGAAATATCACAGTTTTAACATCATATGAAATATCGTCCGATCACCTCTTCTCTCCCACTCTCGCCCCATTCTGGCCTCACTCTAAATTTTTGAAAACTTTCTCTTGCTCGAACAAACTGTCATAACTCCTGAAGCTTTTGCCCTACAGACACATATTATACATCAAAACATTGCAAATCTTGTTGGCTTTAACTCAGTCAAAGAATGAAAGAACTGGGACCTACAGAATTTGAGCTACGGCCCTCCAAGCGACCTAAAGTCTGCTTTTTCCCCATTCAAGTTTCCATAGACAACGGGAAAATGTCCTCTCAGCTCCACTTTTTTTTTAACTCGCTGTCATTTAAATTCAGTTCGCTCTAGGATCAAATAAAATACATCCCTGTGTTCCTCAAAGCCTTATGCCACTCACGGTGAAAGAATTATTTCGATATCTGTTATGGTTTTCGTGTAACGTCGAGCAGTTCGGAAGGCTCACAGAGGGTCTGCGCAGCAAAAGTCTCCCCTCCGCGCAGAGTGACAAAGGAAATCAGCAAGGGTGGGGGCCGTTGCCCCGGGCAACTGAGGAGCAGCTAAGTTTTCAGTGATGATTCAGCACTGTTAATACACAGCTGTTTATGTCCTGTTACTGTACAGATCTTCCTCTCTGTCTGCTTCCTGTATCTGATTTACATACTGATCAGTTTAGCAGACCTCTTGCTGTCCCATTTGTGTCCTGATCAGTTTACCTGTCCCCTACCTGTCTCCTATATGTGTCCTGATCAGTTTACCGGTCCCCTACCTATCTCCTATATGTGTCCTTATCACTTTACCTTTCCCCTACCTGCCTCCTATGTGTCCTGATCAGTTTAACTGTCCCCTACCTGTCTCCCACATGTGTCCTGATCAGTTTCCCTGTCCTCTACCTGTCTCCTATATGTGTACTGATCTTTGACCTTTAACCTTTAAATTGTCTTATCTCCCATTTGTGTCCTGATAAGTTGACCTGTCCTCTTTATGCCTGCTGTTACTGTCTTGCACTCATTTCAGTTCAACTGTATACCATTTTTACTGCATTCAAGCAACATTTAAAGCTTCAACACTTTCTTCATCTTCATAGTTACTTCAGCAAAAGGCTTCAGCCAGGATATTTCAGCCTCGTTCAACTGTCATCCACTCTTTTCACTTCAACTTTCAACCCTCTTTACTCCTTTTAACACCATTTCAGGCTTCAACACTTGTACTAATGGCTTCCACTTGAGAGTAACTTCAGCTAAAGGCTTCAACAAGGACATTTCAGCCATGTTCAACTGTCTTCCACTGTTTTCAGTTCAACATTCCACTCTCTTTACTCCTTTTAAACACCATTTCAGGCTACAACACTTGTACTAATGGTTTCAGCTTTATATATACTTCAGCTAAAGGCTTCAACCAGGACATTTCAGCCATGTTCAACTGTCTTCCACTGTTTTCAGTTCAACTTTCAACCCCTTTTTACTCCTTTTAAACACCATTTCAGACTTCAACACTTCTACTGCTTGCTTCATCTTCATAGATAGTTCAGCTAAAGGCTTCAACCAGGATATTTCAGCCATTTTTAACTTTTTTTAACTTATTTTTTGCCATGTTCAACTGTCTTGCACTCATTTCACAACCTTCAAACAATTTCTACACCTATGCGCATTACAGTTTAGCATTACAGTTCAAGCTTTCAGCATGAAAGCATTCACACTGCTGTTCTGCAAGAACAGCAATTTTTCTAGTTATTATTATTATTATTATTCTTCCGCCGTTTTTCGGTCGTTCACTGCTTCCGCTAGGTTCTACCAATTTCAACAAGTTTGGTATCAAAACGTTCAGCTCGTTCAGCAGAAGGGTGCTCTGAAGTTTCTACTCTGTAACTGTTTTACTTTTTCAAATATTCTACTTTTTCTACTTTTTTTCTACCATTGAAATGAATGGAAACAGCTGAAAATTCCACAAAAACTTTCGCCTTTTCAAAACGCTACTCCTTCCACAAATTTTCACCTAGAAACACCATTCCAACTTTAAACAAGTCACAAGAAATTCAGCTATTTAAAAATGACTTTTCTTGTCCATATGTTCTACCGTTTTAGAAATATCGCAGTTTTAAAATCATACAACTTTTTTCAAAATCAGATTTTTGCTGTCACTCTAGCTCCACTCTAAATTTTTAAAACTTTTCGCTCCTCGAACAAATTCTCATAACTCCTGAAGTTTTTGCCCTACAGACACATATTATACATCAAAACCTTGGAAATCTTCCTGGCTTTAACGTAGTCAAAGAATGAAAGAGCTGGGATCTACAGATTTTGAACTACGGCCCTCCAAGCGACCTAAAGTCTGTTTTTCCCCATTGAAGCTGCCATAGACAACGGGAAAATGTCCTGTCAGCTCCACTTTTTTTTAACTCGCTGTCATTTAAATTCAGTTCGCTCTAGGATAAAATAAATTACATCCCTGTATTCCTGAAAGCCTTCTGCCGCTTACGGTGAAAGAATTATTTCGATATCTGTTATGGTTTCCGTGTAGCGTGGAGGAGTTCGGAAGGCTCACAGAGGGTCTGCGAAGCAAAAAGTCTCCCCCTCTCAGCCCCAGCGTGTCATTTTCGAACTGCAGTGAGTGAAGGGAGGGGCCGTTGTCATGACAACTAATGGGTCAAAAGTGTTCAGTGATGATTCAGCACTGTTAATACAGAGCTGTTTATGTCTCCTGTCCAGCTTAGGCCTCAACAAGGACATTTTAACCACGTTTAACTGTCTTTTACTCATTTTTCAACCGTCGTCAACTGTCTTGCACTCATTTCAGTTCAACTTTCAACCCTCTTCACCCCTTTTAAACACCATTTCAGGCTTCATCACTTGTACAATGGCTTCAGCTTTATATATACTTCAGCTGAAAGGCTTCAACCAGGACATTTCAGCCATGTTGAACTGTCTTCCACTGTTTTCAGTTCAACTTTCCACTCTCTTTACTCCTTTTAAACACCATTTCAGGCTACAACACTTGTACTAATGGTTTCAGCTTTATATATACTTCAGCTAAAGGCTTCAACCAGGACATTTCAGCCATGTTCAACTGTCTTCCACTGTTTTCAGTTCAACTTTCAACCCCTTTTTACTCCTTTTAAACACCATTTCAGGCTTCAACACTTGTACTAATGGCTTCCACTTGAGAGTAACTTCAGCTAAAGGCTTCAACCAGGACATTTCAGCCATGTTGAACTGTCTTCCACTTTTTTCAGTTCAACTTTCCACTCTCTTTACTCCTTTTAAACACCATTTCAGGCTACAACACTTGTACTAATGGTTTCAGCTTTATATATACTTCAGCTAAAGGCTTCAACCAGGACATTTCAGCCATGTTCAACTGTCTTCCACTGTTTTCAGTTCAACTTTCAACCCCTTTTTACTCCTTTTAAACACCATTTCAGGCTTCAACACTTGTACTAATGGCTTCCACTTGAGAGTCACTTCAGCTAAAGGCTTCAACAAGGACATTTCAGCCACGTTGAACTGTCTTCCACTGTTTTCAGTTCAACTTTCCACTCTCTTTACTCCTTTTAAACACCATTTCAGGCTTCAACACTTGTACTAATGGCTTCAGCTTTATATATACTTCAGCTAAAGGCTTCAACCAGGACATTTCAGCCATGTTCAACTGTCTTCCACTGTTTTCAGTTCAACTTTCAACCCCTTTTTACTCCTTTTAAACACCATTTCAGGCTTCAACACTTGTACTAATGGCTTCCACTTGAGAGTAACTTCAGCTAAAGGCTTCAACAAGGACATTTCAGCCATGTTGAACTGTCTTCCACTGTTGTCAGTTCAACTTTCAACCCCTTTTTACTCCTTTTAAACACCATTTCAGGCTTCAACACTTGTACTAATGGCTTCCACTTGAGAGTAACTTCAGCTAAAGGCTTCAACAAGGACATTTCAGCCATGTTGAACTGTCTTCCACTGTTTTCAGTTCAACTTTCAACCCCTTTTTACTCCTTTTAAACACCATTTCAGGCTTCAACACTTGTACTAATGGCTTCCACTTGAGAGTAACTTCAGCTAAAGGCTTCAACAAGGACATTTCAGCCATGTTCAACTGTCTTCCACTGTTTTCAGTTCAACTTTCCACTCTCTTTACTCCTTTAAAACACCATTTCAGGCTTTAACACTTGTACTAATGGCTTCAGCTTCATATATACTTCAGCTAAAGGCTTCAACCAGGACATTTCCGCCATGTTCAACTGTCTTCCACTGTTTTCAGTTCAACTTTCAACCGCTTTTTACTCCTTTTAAACACCATTTCAGACTTCAACACTTGTACTGCTTGCTTCATCTTCATAGATAGTTCAGTTAAAGGCTTCAACCAGGATATTTCAGCCATTTTTAACTGTTTTTCACTTATTTTTTGCCATGTTCAACTGTCTTGCACTCATTTCACAACCTTCAAACAATTTCTACACCTATGCGCATTACAGTTTAGCATTACAGTTCAAGCTTTCAGCATGAAAGCATTCACACTGCTGTTCTGCAAGAACAGCAATTTTTCTAGTTATTATTATTATTATTATTATTCTTCCGCCGTTTTTCGGTCGTTCACTGCTTCCGCTAGGTTCTACCAATTTCAACAAGTTTGGTATCAAAACGTTCAGCTCGTTCAGCAGAAGGGTGCTCTGAAGTTTCTACTCTGTAACTGTTTTACTTTTTCAAATATTCTACTTTTTCTACTTTTTTTCTACCATTGAAATGAATGGAAACAGCTGAAAATTCCACAAAAACTTTCGCCTTTTCAAAACGCTACTCCTTCCACAAATTTTCACCTAGAAACACCATTCAAACTTTAAACAAGTCACAAGAAATTCAGCTATTTAAAAATGACTTTTCTTGTCCATATGTTCTACCGTTTTTGAAATATCGCAGTTTTAAAATCATACAACTTTTTTCAAAATCAGATTTTTGCTGTCACTCTAGCTCCACTCTAAATTTTTTAAACTTTTCGCTCCTCGAACAAATTCTCATAACTCCTGAAGTTTTTGCCCTACAGACACATATTATACATCAAAACCTTGGAAATCTTCCTGGCTTTAACGTAGTCAAAGAATGAAAGAGCTGGGATCTACAGATTTTGAACTACGGCCCTCCAAGCGACCTAAAGTCTGCTTTTTCCCCATTCAAGCTGTCATAGACAACAGAAAAAATGTCCTCTCAGCTCCACTTTTTTTTAACTCGCTGTCATTTAAATTCAGTTCGCTCTAGGATCAAACAAATTACATCCCTGTGTTCCTCAAAGCCTTATGCCACTCACGGTGAAAGAATTATTTCGATATCTGTTACGGTTTTCGTGTAACGTCGAGCAGTTCGGAAGGCTCACAGAGGGTCTGCGAAGCAAAAAGTCTCCCCCTCTCAGCCCCAGCGTGTCATTTTGGAACTGCAGTGGGTGAAGGGAGGGGCCGTTGTCATGACAACTAATTGGTCAAAGGTGTTCAGTGATGATTCAGCACTGTTAATACAGAGCTGTTTATGTCTCCTGTCCAGCTTAGGCCTCAACAAGAACATTTTAACCACGTTTAACTGTCTTTTACTCATTTTTCAACCGTTGTCAACTGTCTTCCACTGTTGTCAGTTCAACTTTCAACCCTCTTCACCCCTTTTAAACACCATTTCAGACTTCAACACTTCTACTGCTTGCTTCATCTTCATAGATAGTTCAGCTAAAGGCTTCAACCAGGATATTTCAGCCATTTTTAACTGTTTTTCACTTATTTTTTGCCATGTTCAACTGTCTTGCACTCATTTTACAACCTTCAAACAATTTCCACACCTATGCGCATTACAGTTTAGCATTACAGTTCAAGCTTTCAGCATGAAAGCATTCACACTGCTGTTCTGCAAGAACAGCAATTTTTCTAGTTATTGTGTGAATGCTTTTAAGCATCCACACAATAGTTTTCCTGTTTCTCTTTATTCACGTTTATTATTATTATTATTGTGTGAATGCTTTTAAGCATTCACACAATAGTTTTCCTGTTTCTCTTTATTCACGTTTATTATTATTGTGTGAATGCTTTTAAGCATTCACACAATAGTTTTCCTGTTTCTCTTTATTCACGTTTATTATTATTATTATTATTATTATTCTTCCGCCGTTTTTCGGTCGTTCACTGCTTCCGCTAGGTTCTACCAATTTCAACAAGTTTGGTATCAAAACGTTCAGCTCGTTCAGCAGAAGGGTGCTCTGAAGTTTCTACTCTGTAACTGTTTTACTTTTTCAAATATTCTACTTTTTCTACTTTTTTTCTACCATTGAAATGAATGGAAACAGCTGAAAATTCCACAAAAACTTTCGCCTTTTCAAAACGCTACTCCTTCCACAAATTTTCACCTAGAAACACCATTCCAACTTTAAACAAGTCACAAGAAATTCAGCTATTTAAAAATGACTTTTCTTGTCCATATGTTCTACCGTTTTAGAAATATCGCAGTTTTAAAATCATACAACTTTTTTCAAAATCAGATTTTTGCTGTCACTCTAGCTCCACTCTAAATTTTTAAAACTTTTCGCTCCTCGAACAAATTCTCATAACTCCTGAAGTTTTTGCCCTACAGACACATATTATACATCAAAACCTTGGAAATCTTCCTGGCTTTAACGTAGTCAAAGAATGAAAGAGCTGGGATCTACAGATTTTGAACTACGGCCCTCCAAGCGACCTAAAGTCTGTTTTTCCCCATTGAAGCTGCCATAGACAACGGGAAAATGTCCTGTCAGCTCCACTTTTTTTTAACTCGCTGTCATTTAAATTCAGTTCGCTCTAGGATAAAATAAATTACATCCCTGTATTCCTGAAAGCCTTCTGCCGCTTACGGTGAAAGAATTATTTCGATATCTGTTATGGTTTCCGTGTAGCGTGGAGGAGTTCGGAAGGCTCACAGAGGGTCTGCGAAGCAAAAAGTCTCCCCCTCTCAGCCCCAGCGTGTCATTTTCGAACTGCAGTGAGTGAAGGGAGGGGCCGTTGTCATGACAACTAATGGGTCAAAAGTGTTCAGTGATGATTCAGCACTGTTAATACAGAGCTGTTTATGTCTCCTGTCCAGCTTAGGCCTCAACAAGGACATTTTAACCACGTTTAACTGTCTTTTACTCATTTTTCAACCGTCGTCAACTGTCTTGCACTCATTTCAGTTCAACTTTCAACCCTCTTCACCCCTTTTAAACACCATTTCAGGCTTCATCACTTGTACAATGGCTTCAGCTTTATATATACTTCAGCTGAAAGGCTTCAACCAGGACATTTCAGCCATGTTGAACTGTCTTCCACTGTTTTCAGTTCAACTTTCCACTCTCTTTACTCCTTTTAAACACCATTTCAGGCTACAACACTTGTACTAATGGTTTCAGCTTTATATATACTTCAGCTAAAGGCTTCAACCAGGACATTTCAGCCATGTTCAACTGTCTTCCACTGTTTTCAGTTCAACTTTCAACCCCTTTTTACTCCTTTTAAACACCATTTCAGGCTTCAACACTTGTACTAATGGCTTCCACTTGAGAGTAACTTCAGCTAAAGGCTTCAACCAGGACATTTCAGCCATGTTGAACTGTCTTCCACTGTTTTCAGTTCAACTTTCCACTCTCTTTACTCCTTTTAAACACCATTTCAGGCTACAACACTTGTACTAATGGTTTCAGCTTTATATATACTTCAGCTAAAGGCTTCAACCAGGACATTTCAGCCATGTTCAACTGTCTTCCACTGTTTTCAGTTCAACTTTCAACCCCTTTTTACTCCTTTTAAACACCATTTCAGGCTTCAACACTTGTACTAATGGCTTCCACTTGAGAGTCACTTCAGCTAAAGGCTTCAACAAGGACATTTCAGCCACGTTGAACTGTCTTCCACTGTTTTCAGTTCAACTTTCCACTCTCTTTACTCCTTTTAAACACCATTTCAGGCTTCAACACTTGTACTAATGGCTTCAGCTTTATATATACTTCAGCTAAAGGCTTCAACCAGGACATTTCAGCCATGTTCAACTGTCTTCCACTGTTTTCAGTTCAACTTTCAACCCCTTTTTACTCCTTTTAAACACCATTTCAGGCTTCAACACTTGTACTAATGGCTTCCACTTGAGAGTAACTTCAGCTAAAGGCTTCAACAAGGACATTTCAGCCATGTTCAACTGTCTTCCACTGTTGTCAGTTCAACTTTCAACCCCTTTTTACTCCTTTTAAACACCATTTCAGGCTTCAACACTTGTACTAATGGCTTCCACTTGAGAGTAACTTCAGCTAAAGGCTTCAACAAGGACATTTCAGCCATGTTGAACTGTCTTCCACTGTTTCATTTCATTTCTCATTTCACAACCTTCGAACAATTTCTACACCTATGAGCATTACAGTTTAGCATTACAGTTCAAGCTTTCAGCATGAAAGCATTCACACTGCTGTTCTGCAAGAACAGCAATTTTTCTAGTGTTACAATTGACTTCTCTCTCCTCATGGGGGCAGAAAAACGGTCGGTCGCCTAAAACTCACGCAGCTTTTGGGCCACAGACTCCGTTCATACATCAAATCGACCGGCTCGGCTTGTAGATGGGTGCAATGACTTTTTTTGTCTGTAAATACAAGACTTTTTGAGATACGGATGTTTGTTTGATCCTTCATTTTCCCATAGGAAATTAATCAGAAATTTGGGTAAATTTTCCTAAAAATGGTCTCCTTTGAAAACTTAAATCTCTCGCATACTTTGGGCTAGAAACACCATTCAAAGTTTAAATAGGTCAGTAGGGTCTTTCCGATAAAACTTCTATTCAGAATTTTAATATCTTCTACCTTTTACGAAATATCGCAGTTTTAAAATCATATGAAATATCGTTCGATCACCTCATCTCTCCCACTCTCGCCCCACTCTGGCCTCACTCTAAATTTTTGAAGACTTTCTCTTGCTCGAACAAATTCTCATAACTCCTGAAGCTTTTGCCCTACAGACACATATTGTACATGAAAACCTTGCAAATCTTGTTGGCTTTAACTCAGTCAAAGAATGAAAGAGCTGGGATCTACAGATTTTGAACTACGGCCCTCCAAGCGACCTAAAGTCTGCTTTTTCCCCATTCAGGCTGTCATAGACAACAGAAAAAATGTCCTCTCAGCTCCACTTTTTTTTAACTCGCTGTCATTTAAATTCAGTTCGCTCTAGGATCAAATAAATTACATCCCTGTGTTCCTGAAAGTCTTCTGTCACTCACGGTGAAAGAATTATTTTGATATCTGTTACGGTTTTCGTGTAACGTCGAGCAGTTCGGAAGGCTCACAGAAGGTCTGCGAAGCAAAAAGTCTCCCCCTCTCAGCCCCAGCGTGTCATTTTGGAACTGCAGTGAGTGAAGGGAGGGGCCATTGTCATGACAACTGATAGGTCAAAGGTGTTCAGTGATGATTCAGCACTGTTAATACAGAGCTGTTTATGTCTCCTGTCCAGCTTAGGCCTCAACAAGAACATTTTAACCACGTTTAACTGTCTTTTACTCATTTTTCAACCGTCGTCAACTGTCTTGCACTCATTTCAGTTCAACTTTCAACCCTCTTCACCCCTTTTAAACACCATTTCAGGCTTCATCACTTGTACAAATGGATTCAACTTTATATATACTTCAGTTAAAGGCTTCAACAAGGACATTTCAGCTATGTTCAACTGTCTTCCACTGTTTTCAGTTCAACTTTCCACTCTCTTTACTCCTTTTAAACACCATTTCAGGCTACAACACTTGTACTAATGGTTTCAGCTTTATATATACTTCAGCTAAAGGCTACAACCAAGACATTTCAGCCATGTTCAACTGTCTTCCACTGTTTTTAGTTCAACTTTCAACCCCTTTTTACTCCTTTTAAACACCATTTCAGGCTTCAACACTTGTACTAATGGTTTCAGCTTTATATATACTTCAGCTAAAGGCTTCAACCAGGACATTTCAGCCATGTTCAACTGTCTTCCACTGTTTTCAGTTACACTTTCAACCCCTTTTTACTCCTTTTAAACACCATTTCAGGCTACAACACTTGTACTAATGGCTTCCACTTGAGAGTAACTTCAGCTAAAGGCTTCAACAAGGACATTTCAGCCATGTTGAACTGTCTTCCACTGTTGTCAGTTCAACTTTCAACCCCTTTTTACTCCTTTTAAACACCATTTCAGGCTTCAACACTTGTACTAATGGCTTCCACTTGAGAGTAACTTCAGCTAAAGGCTTCAACAAGGACATTTCAGCCATGTTGAACTGTCTTCCACTGTTGTCAGTTCAACTTTCAACCCCTTTTTACTCCTTTTAAACACCATTTCAGGCTTCAACACTTGTACTAATGGCTTCCACTTGAGAGTAACTTCAGCTAAAGGCTTCAACAAGGACATTTCAGCCATGTTGAACTGTCTTCCACTGTTGTCAGTTCAACTTTCAACCCCTTTTTACTCCTTTTAAACACCATTTCAGGCTTCAACACTTGTACTAATGGCTTCCACTTGAGAGTAACTTCAGCTAAAGGCTTCAACAAGGACATTTCAGCCATGTTGAACTGTCTTCCACTGTTTTCAGTTCAACTTTCCACTCTCTTTACTCCTTTTAAACACCATTTCAGGCTTCAACACTTGTACTAATGGTTTCAGCTTTATATATACTTCAGCTAAAGGCTTCAACCAGGACATTTCAGCCATGTTCAACTGTCTTCCACTGTTTTCAGTTCAACTTTCAACCCCTTTTTACTCCTTTTAAACACCATTTCAGGCTTCAACACTTGTACTGCTTGCTTCATCTTCATAGATAGTTCAGTTAAAGGCTTCAACCAGGATATTTCAGCCATTTTGAACTGTTTTTCACTTATTTTTTGCCATGTTCAACTTTCTTGCACTCATTTCACAACCTTCAAACAATTTCTACACCTATGCGCATTACAGTTTAGCATTACAGTTCAAGATTTCAGCATGAAAGCATTCACACTGCTGTTCTGCAAGAACAGCAATTTTTCTAGTTGTGTGAATGCTTTTAAGCATTCACACAATAGTTTTCCTGTTTCTCTTTATTCACGTTTATTATTGTGTGAATGCTTTTAAGCATTCACACAATAGTTTTCCTGTTTCTCTTTATTCACGTTTATTATTATTATTATTATTATTATTATTCTTCCGCCGTTTTTCGGTCGTTCACTGCTTCCGCTAGGTTCTACCAATTTCAACAAGTTTGGTATCAAAACGTTCAGCTCGTTCAGCAGAAGGGTGCTCTGAAGTTTCTACTCTGTAACTGTTTTACTTTTTCAAATATTCTACTTTTTCTACTTTTTTTCTACCATTGAAATGAATGGAAACAGCTCAAAATTCCACAAAAACTTTCGCCCTTTCAAAACGCTACTCCTTCCACAACTTTTCACCTAGAAACACCATTCCAACTTTAAACAAGTCACAAGAAATTCAGCTATTTAAAAATGACTTTTCTTGTCCGTATGTTCTACCGTTTTTGAAATATCGCAGTTTTAAAATCATACAACTTTTTTCAAAATCAGATTTTTGCTGTCACTCTAGCTCCACTCTAAATTTTTTAAACTTTTCGCTCCTCGAACAAATTCTCATAACTCCTGAAGTTTTTGCCCTACAGACACATATTATACATCAAAACCTTGGAAATCTTCCTGGCTTTAACGTAGTCAAAGAATGAAAGAGCTGGGATCTACAGATTTTGAACTACGGCCCTCCAAGCGACATAAAGTCTGCTTTTTCCCCATTCAAGCTGTCATAGACAACAGGAAAAATGTCCTCTCAGCTCCACTTTTTTTTAACTCGCTGTCATTTAAATTCAGTTCGCTCTAGGATCAAACAAATTACATCCCTGTGTTCCTCAAAGCCTTATGCCACTCACGGTGAAAGAATTATTTCGATATCTGTTACGGTTTTCGTGTAACGCCGAGCAGTTCGGAAGGCTCACAGAGGGTCTGCGAAGCAAAAAGTCTCCCCCTCTCAGCCCCAGCGTGTCATTTTGGAACTGCAGTGGGTGAAGGGAGGGGCCGTTGTCATGACAACTAATTGGTCAAAGGTGTTCAGTGACGATTCAGCACTGTTAATACAGAGCTGTTTATGTCTCCTGTCCAGCTTAGGCCTCAACAAGAACATTTTAACCACGTTTAACTGTCTTTTACTCATTTTTCAACCGTTGTCAACTGTCTTCCACTGTTGTCAGTTCAACTTTCAACCCTCTTCACCCCTTTTAAACACCATTTCAGGCTTCATCACTTGTACAAATGGATTCAACTTTATATATACTTCAGCTAAAGGCTTCAACAAGGACATTTCAGCTATGTTGAACTGTCTTCCACTGTTTTCAGTTCAACTTTCCACTCTCTTTACTCCTTTTAAACACCATTTCAGGCTACAACACTTGTACTAATGGTTTCAGCTTTATATATACTTCAGCTAAATGCTTCAACCACGACATTTCAGCCATGTTCAACTGTCTTCCACTGTTTTTAGTTCAACTTTCAACCCCTTTTTACTCCTTTTAAACACCATTTCAGGCTTCAACACTTGTACTAATGGCTTCCACTTGAGAGTAACTTCAGCTAAAGGCTTCAACCAGGACATTTCAGCCATGTTCAACTGTCTTCCACTGTTTTCAGTTCAACTTTCAACCCCTTTTTACTCCTTTTAAAGACCATTTCAGGCTTCAACACTTGTACTAATGGCTTCCACTTGAGAGTAACTTCAGCTAAAGGCTTCAACAAGGACATTTCAGCCATGTTGAACTGTCTTCCACTGTTGTCAGTTCAACTTTCAACCCCTTTTTACTCCTTTTAAACACCATTTCAGGCTTCAACACATTTACTAATGGCTTCCACTTGAGAGTAACTTCAGCTAAAGGCTTCAACAAGGACATTTCAGCCATGTTGAACTGTCTTCCACTGTTTTCAGTTCAACTTTCCACTCTCTTTACTCCTTTTAAACACCATTTCAGGCTACAACACTTGTACTAATGGTTTCAGCTTTATATATACTTCAGCTAAAGGCTTCAACCAGGACATTTCAGCCATGTTCAACTGTCTTCCACTGTTTTCAGTTCAACTTTCAACCCCTTTTTACTCCTTTTAAACACCATTTCAGACTTCAACACTTCTACTGCTTGCTTCATCTTCATAGATAGTTCAGCTAAAGGCTTCAACCAGGATATTTCAGCCATTTTTAACTGTTTTTTACTTATTTTTTGCCATGTTCAACTGTCTTGCACTCATTTTACAACCTTCAAACAATTTCCACACCTATGCGCATTACAGTTTAGCATTACAGTTCAAGCTTTCAGCATGAAAGCATTCACACTGCTGTTCTGCAAGAACAGCAATTTTTCTAGTGTTACAATTGACTTCTCTCTCCTCATGGGGGCAGAAAAACGGTCGGTCGCCTAAAACTCACGCAGCTTTTGGGCCACAGACTCCGTTCATACATCAAATCGACCGGCTCGGCTTGTAGATGGGTGCAATGACTTTTTTTGTCTGTAAATACAAGACTTTTTGAGATATGGAGGTTTGTTTGATCCTTCATTTCCCCATAGGAAATGAATGGGAAATTTGGGTAAATTTTCCTAAAAATGGTCTCCTTTGAAAACTTAAATCTCTCACATACTTTGGCCTAGAAAGACCATTCAAAGTTTAAATAGGTCAGTAGGGTCTTGCCGATAAAACCTCTATTCAGAATTTTAATATCTTATACCGTGTACGAAATATCACAGTTTTAACATCATATGAAATATCGTCCGATCACCTCTTCTCTCCCACTCTCGCCCCATTCTGGCCTCACTCTAAATTTTTGAAAACTTTCTCTTGCTCGAACAAATTGTCATAACTCCTGAAGCTTTTGCCCTACAGACACATATTATACATCAAAACATTGCAAATCTTGTTGGCTTTAACTCAGTCAAAGAATGAAAGAGCTGGGATCTACGGATTTTGAACTACGGCCCTCCAAGCGACCTAAAGTCTGCTTTTTCCCCATTAAACCTACCATTGACAGAGGAAAAATGTCCTCTCAGCTCCACTTTTTTTTAACTCGCTGTCATTTAAATTCAGTTCGCTCTAGGATCAAACAAATTACATCCCTGTGTTCCTCAAAGCCTTATGCCACTCACGGTGAAAGAATTATTTCGATATCTGTTACGGTTTTCGTGTAACGTCGAGCAGTTCGGAAGGCTCACAGAGGGTCTGCGCAGCAAAAAGTCTCCCCCTCTCAGCCCCAGCGTGTCATTTTGGAACTGCAGTGGGTGAAGGGAGGGGCCGTTGTCATGACAACTAATTGGTCAAAGGTGTTCAGTGATGATTCAGCACTGTTAATACAGAGCTGTTTATGTCTCCTGTCCAGCTTAGGCCTCAACAAGAACATTTTAACCACGTTTAACTGTCTTTTACTCATTTTTCAACCGTCGTCAACTGTCTTGCACTCATTTCAGTTCAACTTTCAACCCTCTTCACCCCTTTTAAACACCATTTCAGGCTTCATCACTTGTACAATGGCTTCAGCTTTATATATACTTCAGCTGAAAGGCTTCAACCAGGACATTTCAGCCATGTTCAACTGTCTTCCACTGTTTTCAGTTCAACTTTCCACTCTCTTTACTCCTTTTAAACACCATTTCAGGCTACAACACTTGTACTAATGGTTTCAGCTTTATATATACTTCAGCTAAAGGCTTCAACCAGGACATTTCAGCCATGTTCAACTGTCTTCCACTGTTTTCAGTTCAACTTTCAACCCCTTTTTACACCTTTTAAACACCATTTCAGGCTTCAACACTTGTACTAATGGCTTCAGCTTTATATATACACACTTCAGCTAAAGGCTTCAACCAGGACATTTCAGCCATGTTCAACTGTCTTCCACTGTTTTCAGTTAAACTTTCAACCCCTTTTTACTCCTTTTAAACACCATTTCAGGCTTCAACACTTGTACTAATGGCTTCCACTTGAGAGTAACTTCAGCTAAAGGCTTCAACAAGGACATTTCAGCCATGTTGAACTGTCTTCCACTGTTTTCAGTTCAACTTTCCACTCTCTTTACTCCTTTTAAACACCATTTCAGGCTACAACACTTGTACTAATGGCTTCAGCTTTATATATACTTCAGCTAAAGGCTTCAACCAAGACATTTCAGCCATGTTCAACTGTCTTCCACTGTTTTTAGTTCAACTTTCAACCCCTTTTAACTCCTTTTAAACACCATTTCACACTTCAACACTTCTACTGCTTGCTTCATCTTCATAGATAGTTCAGCTAAAGGCTTCAACCAGGATATTTCAGCCATTTTTAACTGTTTTTCACTTATTTTTTGCCATGTTCAACTGTCTTGCACTCATTTTACAACCTTCAAACAATTTCCACACCTATGCGCATTACAGTTTAGCATTACAGTTCAAGCTTTCAGCATGAAAGCATTCACACTGCTGTTCTGCAAGAACAGCAATTTTTCTAGTTGTGTGAATGCTTTTAAGCATTCACACAATAGTTTTCCTGTTTCTCTTTATTCACGTTTATTATTATTATTATTATTATTATTATTCTTCCGCCGTTTTTCGGTCGTTCACTGCTTCCGCTAGGTTCTACCAATTTCAACAAGTTTGGTATCAAAACGTTCAGCTCGTTCAGCAGAAGGGTGCTCTGAAGTTTCTACTCTGTAACTGTTTTACTTTTTCAAATATTCTACTTTTTCTACTTTTTTTCTACCATTGAAATGAATGGAAACAGCTGAAAATTCCACAAAAACTTTTGCCTTTTCAAAACGCTACTCCTTCCACAAATTTTCACCTAAAAACACCATTCCAACTTTAAACAAGTCACAAGAAATTCAGCTATTTAAAAATGACTTTTCTTGTCCATATGTTCTACCGTTTTTTAAATATCGCAGTTTTAAAATCATACAACTTTTTTCAAAATCAGATTTTTGCTGTCACTCTAGCTCCACTCTAAATTTTTAAAACTTTTCACTCCTCGAACAAATTCTCATAACTCCTGAAGTTTTTGCCCTACAGACACATATTATACATCAAAACCTTGGAAATCTTCCTGGCTTTAACTCAGTCAAAGAATGAAAGAGCTGGGATCTACAGATTTTGAACTACGGCCCTCCAAGCGACCTAAAGTCTGCTTTTTCCCCATTGAAGCTGCCATAGACAACGGGAAAATGTCCTGTCAGCTCCACTTTTTTTTAACTCGCTGTCATTTAAATTCAGTTCGCTCTAGGATAAAATAAATTACATCCCTGTATTCCTGAAAGCCATCTGCCGCTTACGGTGAAAGAATTATTTCGATATCTGTTATGGTTTTCGTGTAGCGTCGAGGAGTTCGGAAGGCTCACAGAGGGTCTGCGAAGCAAAAAGTCTCCCCCTCTCAGCCCCAGCGTGTCATTTTGGAACTGCAGTGAGTGAAGGGAGGGGCCGTTGTCATGACAACTAATAGGTCAAAGGTGTTCAGTGATGATTCAGCACTGTTAATACAGAGCTGTTTATGTCTCCTGTCCAGCTTAGGCCTCAACAAGGACATTTTAACCACGTTTAACTGTCTTTTACTCATTTTTCAACCGTCGTCAACTGTCTTGCACTCATTTCAGTTCAACTTTCAACCCTCTTCACCCCTTTTAAACACCATTTCAGGCTACAACACTTGTACTAATGGTTTCAGCTTTATATATACTTCAGCTAAAGGCTTCAACCAGGACATTTCAGCCATGTTCAACTGTCTTCCACTGTTTTCAGTTCAACTTTCCACTCTCTTTACTCCTTTTAAACACCATTTCAGGCTTCAACACTTGTACTAATGGCTTCAGCTTTATATATACTTCAGCTAAAGGCTTCAACCAGGACATTTCAGCCATGTTCAACTGTCTTCCACTGTTTTCAGTTCAACTTTCAACCCCTTTTTACTCCTTTTAAACACCATTTCAGGCTTCAACACTTGTACTAATGGCTTCCACTTGAGAGTAACTTCAGCTAAAGGCTTCAACAAGGACATTTCAGCCATGTTGAACTGTCTTCCACTGTTGTCAGTTCAACTTTCAACCCCTTTTTACTCCTTTTAAACACCATTTCAGGCTTCAACACTTGTACTAATGGCTTCCACTTGAGAGTAACTTCAGCTAAAGGCTTCAACAAGGACATTTCAGCCATGTTGAACTGTCTTCCACTGTTGTCAGTTCAACTTTCAACCCCTTTTTACTCCTTTTAAACACCATTTCAGGCTTCAACACTTGTACTAATGGCTTCCACTTGAGAGTAACTTCAGCTAAAGGCTTCAACAAGGACATTTCAGCCATGTTGAACTGTCTTCCACTGTTTTCAGTTCAACTTTCCACTCTCTTTACTCCTTTTAAACACCATTTCAGGCTACAACACTTGTACTAATGGTTTCAGCTTTATATATACTTCAGCTAAAGGCTTCAACCAGGACATTTCAGCCATGTTCAAATGTCTTCCACTGTTTTCAGTTCAACTTTCAACCCCTTTTTACTCCTTTTAAACACCATTTCAGGCTTCAACACTTGTACTAATGGCTTCCACTTGAGAGTCACTTCAGCTAAAGGCTTCAACAAGGACATTTCAGCCATGTTGAACTGTCTTCCACTGTTTTCAGTTCAACTTTCCACTCTCTTTACTCCTTTTAAATACCATTTCAGGCTACAACACTTGTACTAATGGTTTCAGCTTTATATATACTTCAGCTAAAGGCTTCAACCAGGACATTTCAGCCATTTTCAACTGTCTTCCACTGTTTTCAGTTCAACTTTCAACCCCTTTTTACTCCTTTTAAACACCATTTCAGACTTCAACACTTCTACTGCTTGCTTCATCTTTATAGATAGTTCAGCTAAAGGCTTCAACCAGGATATTTCAGCCATTTTTAACTGTTTTTCACTTATGTTTTGCCATGTTCAACTGTCTTGCACTCATTTTACAACCTTCAAACAATTTCCACATCTATGCGCATTACAGTTTAGCATTACAGTTCAAGCTTTCAGCATGAAAGCATTCACACTGCTGTTCTGCAAGAACAGCAATTTTTCTAGTGTTACAATTGACTTCTCTCTCCTCATGGTGGCAGAAAAACGGTCGGTAGCCTAAAACTCACGCAGCTTTTGGGCCACAGACTCCGTTCATACATCAAATCGACCGGCTCGGCTTGTAGATGGGTGCAATGACTTTTTTTGTCTGTAAATACAAGACTTTTTGAGATACGGAGGTTTGTTTGATCCTTCATTTTCCCATAGGAAATTAATGAGAAATTTGGGTAAATTTTCCTAAAAATGGTCTCCTTTGAAAACTTAAATCTCTCGCATACTTTGGGCTAGAAACACCATTCAAAGTTTAAATAGGTCAGTAGGGTCTTTCCGATAAAACCTCTATTCAGAATTTTTATATCTTCTACCTTTTACGAAATATCGCAGTTTTAAAATCATATGAAATATCGTCCGATCACCTCATCTCTCCCACTCTCGCCCCACTCTGGCCTCACTCTAAATTTTTGAAGACTTTCTCTTGCTCGAACAAATTCTCATAACTCCTGAAGCTTTTGCCCTACAGACACATATTGTACATGAAAACCTTGCAAATCTTGTTGGCTTTAACTCAGTCAAAGAATGAAAGAGCTGGGATCTACAGATTTTGAACTACGGCCCTCCAAGCGACCTAAAGTCTGCTTTTTCCCCATTCAGGCTATCATAGACAACAGAAAAAATGTCCTCTCAGCTCCACTTTTTTTTAACTCGCTGTCATTTAAATTCAGTTCGCTCTAGGATCAAACAAATTACATTCCTGTGTTCCTCAAAGCCTTATGCCACTCACGGTGAAAGAATTATTTCGATATCTGTTACGGTTTTCGTGTAACGTCGAGCAGTTCGGAAGGCTCACAGAGGGTCTGCGAAGCAAAAAGTCTCCCCCTCTCAGCCCCAGCGTGTCATTTTGGAACTGCAGTGAGTGAAGGGAGGGGCCGTTGTCATGACAACTGATAGGTCAAAGGTGTTCAGTGATGATTCAGCACTGTTAATACAGAGCTGTTTATGTCTCCTGTCCAGCTTAGGCCTCAACAAGAACATTTTAACCACGTTTAACTGTCTTTTACTCATTTTTCAACCGTCGTCAACTGTCTTGCACTCATTTCAGTTCAACTTTCAACCCTCTTCACCCCTTTTAAACACCATTTCAGGCTTCATCACTTGTACAAATGGCTTCAGCTTTATATATACTTCAGCTGAAAGGCTTCAACCAGGACATTTCAGCCATGTTCAACTGTCTTCCACTGTTTTCAGTTCAACTTTCAACCCCTTTTTACTCCTTTTAAACACCATTTCAGGCTTCAACACTTGTACTAATGGCTTCCACTTGAGAGTAACTTCAGCTAAAGGCTTCAACAAGGACATTTCAGCCATGTTGAACTTTCTTCCACTGTTGTCAGTTCAACTTTCAACCCCTTTTTACTCCTTTTAAACACCATTTCAGGCTTCAACACTTGTACTAATGGCTTCCACTTGAGAGTAACTTCAGCTAAAGGCTTCAACAAGGACATTTCAGCCATGTTCAACTGTCTTCCACTGTTTTCAGTTCAACTTTCCACTCTCTTTACTCCTTTTAAACACCATTTCAGGCTACAACACTTGTACTAATGGTTTCAGCTTTATATATACTTCAGCTAAAGGCTTCAACCAGGACATTTCAGCCATGTTCAACTGTCTTCCACTGTTTTCAGTTCAACTTTCAACCCCTTTTTACTCCTTTTAAACACCATTTCAGGCTTCAACACTTGTACTGCTTGCTTCATCTTCATAGATAGTTCAGTTAAAGGCTTCAACCAGGATATTTCAGCCATTTTTAACTGTTTTTCACTTATTTTTTGCCATGTTCAACTGTCTTGCACTCATTTCACAACCTTCAAACAATTTCTACACCTATGTGCATTACAGTTTAGCATTACAGTTCAAGCTTTCAGCATGAAAGCATTCACACTGCTGTTCTGCAAGAACAGCAATTTTTCTAGTTATTATTATTATTATTATTCTTCCGCCGTTTTTCGGTCGTTCACTGCTTCCGCTAGGTTCTACCAATTTCAACAAGTTTGGTATCAAAACGTTCAGCTCGTTCAGCAGAAGGGTGCTGTGAAGTTTCTACTCTGTAACTGTTTTACTTTTTCAAATATTCTACTTTTTCTACTTTTTTTCTACCATTGAAATGAATGGAAACAGCTGAAAATTCCACAAAAACTTTCGCCTTTTCAAAACGCTACTCCTTCCACAAATTTTTAACTAGAAACACCATTCCAACTTTAAACAAGTCACAAGAAATTCAGCTATTTAAAAATGACTTTTCTTGTCCATATGTTCTACCGTTTTTGAAATATCGCAGTTTTAAAATCATACAACTTTTTTCAAAATCAGATTTTTGCTGTCACTCTAGCTCCACTCTAAATTTTTAAAACTTTTCGCTCCTCGAACAAATTCTCATAACTCCTGAAGTTTTTGCCCTACAGACAC
This sequence comes from Telmatherina bonti, assembly GCF_933228915.1. Lineage (NCBI taxonomy): Eukaryota > Metazoa > Chordata > Actinopteri > Atheriniformes > Telmatherinidae > Telmatherina > Telmatherina bonti. The sequence continues at coordinate 11,383,636 of NC_136631.1, forward strand.
ATATTATACATCAAAACCTTGGAAATCTTCCTGGCTTTAACTCAGTCAAAGAATGAAAGAGCTGGGATCTACAGATTTTGAACTACGGCCCTCCAAGCGACCTAAAGTCTGCTTTTTCCCCATTCAAGCTGTCATAGACAACAGGAAAAATGTCCTCTCAGCTCCACTTTTTTTTAACTCGCTGTCATTTAAATTCAGTTCGCTCTAGGATAAAATAAATTACATCCCTGTATTCCTGAAAGCCTTCTGCCGCTTACGGTGAAAGAATTATTTTGATATCTGTTATGGTTTTCGTGTAGCGTCGAGGAGTTCGGAAGGCTCACAGAGGGTCTGCGAAGCAAAAAGTCTCCCCCTCTCAGCCCCAGCGTGTCATTTTGGAACTGCAGTGAGTGAAGGGAGGGGCCGTTGTCATGACAACTAATAGGTCAAAGGTGTTCAGTGATGATTCAGCACTGTTAATACAGAGCTGTTTATGTCTCCTGTCCAGCTTAGGCCTCAACAAGGACATTTTAACCACGTTTAACTGTCTTTTACTCATTTTTCAACCGTCGTCAACTGTCTTGCACTCATTTCAGTTCAACTTTCAACCCTCTTCACCCCTTTTAAACACCATTTCAGGCTTCAACACTTGTACAATGGCTTCAGCTTTATATATACTTCAGCTGAAAGGCTTCAACCAGGACATTTCAGCCATGTTGAACTGTCTTCCACTGTTTTCAGTTCAACTTTCCACTCTCTTTACTCCTTTTAAACACCATTTCAGGCTTCAACACTTGTACTAATGGCTTCAGCTTTATATATACTTCAGCTGAAAGGCTTCAACCAGGACATTTCAGCCATGTTCAACTGTCTTCCACTGTTTTCAGTTCAACTTTCAACCCCTTTTTACTCCTTTTAAACACCATTTCAGGCTTCAACACTTGTACTAATGGCTTCCACTTGAGAGTAACTTCAGCTAAAGGCTTCAACAAGGACATTTCAGCCATGTTGAACTGTCTTCCACTGTTGTCAGTTCAACTTTCAACCCCTTTTTACTCCTTTTAAACACCATTTCAGGCTTCAACACTTGTACTAATGGCTTCCACTTGAGAGTAACTTCAGCTAAAGGCTTCAACAAGGACATTTCAGCCATGTTCAACTGTCTTCCACTGTTTTCAGTTCAACTTTCCACTCTCTTTACTCCTTTTAAACACCATTTCAGGCTACAACACTTGTACTAATGGTTTCAGCTTTATATATACTTCAGCTAAAGGCTTCAACCAGGACATTTCAGCCATGTTCAACTGTCTTCCACTGTTTTCAGTTCAACTTTCAACCCCTTTATACTCCTTTTAAACACCATTTCAGACTTCAACACTTCTACTGCTTGCTTCATCTTCATAGATAGTTCAGCTAAAAGGCTTCAACCAGGATATTTCAGCCATTTTTAACTGTTTTTCACTTATTTTTTGCCATATTCAACTGTCTTGCACTCATTTTACAACCTTCAAACAATTTCTACACCTATGCGCATTACAGTTTAGCATTACAGTTCAAGCTTTCAGCATGAAAGCATTCACACTGCTGTTCTGCAAGAACAGCAATTTTTCTAGTTATTATTATTATTCTTCCGCCGTTTTTCGGTCGTTCACTGCTTCCGCTAGGTTCTACCAATTTCAACAAGTTTGGTATCAAAACGTTCAGCTCGTTCAGCAGAAGGGTGCTCTGAAGTTTCTACTCTGTAACTGTTTTACTTTTTCAAATATTCTACTTTTTCTACTTTTTTTCTACCATTGAAATGAATGGAAACAGCTCAAAATTCCACAAAAACTTTCGCCCTTTCAAAACGCTACTCCTTCCACAACTTTTCACCTAGAAACACCATTCCAACTTTAAACAAGTCACAAGAAATTCAGCTATTTAAAAATGACTTTTCTTGTCCGTATGTTCTACCGTTTTTGAAATATCGCAGTTTTAAAATCATACAACTTTTTTCAAAATCAGATTTTTGCTGTCACTCTAGCTCCACTCTAAATTTTTTAAACTTTTCGCTCCTCGAACAAATTCTCATAACTCCTGAAGTTTTTGCCCTACAGACACATATTATACATCAAAACCTTGGAAATCTTCCTGGCTTTAACGTAGTCAAAGAATGAAAGAGCTGGGATCTACAGATTTTGAACTACGGCCCTCCAAGCGACATAAAGTCTGCTTTTTCCCCATTCAAGCTGTCATAGACAACAGGAAAAATGTCCTCTCAGCTCCACTTTTTTTTAACTCGCTGTCATTTAAATTCAGTTCGCTCTAGGATCAAACAAATTACATCCCTGTGTTCCTCAAAGCCTTATGCCACTCACGGTGAAAGAATTATTTCGATATCTGTTACGGTTTTCGTGTAACGCCGAGCAGTTCGGAAGGCTCACAGAGGGTCTGCGAAGCAAAAAGTCTCCCCCTCTCAGCCCCAGCGTGTCATTTTGGAACTGCAGTGGGTGAAGGGAGGGGCCGTTGTCATGACAACTAATTGGTCAAAGGTGTTCAGTGACGATTCAGCACTGTTAATACAGAGCTGTTTATGTCTCCTGTCCAGCTTAGGCCTCAACAAGAACATTTTAACCACGTTTAACTGTCTTTTACTCATTTTTCAACCGTTGTCAACTGTCTTCCACTGTTGTCAGTTCAACTTTCAACCCTCTTCACCCCTTTTAAACACCATTTCAGGCTTCATCACTTGTACAAATGGATTCAACTTTATATATACTTCAGCTAAAGGCTTCAACAAGGACATTTCAGCTATGTTGAACTGTCTTCCACTGTTTTCAGTTCAACTTTCCACTCTCTTTACTCCTTTTAAACACCATTTCAGGCTACAACACTTGTACTAATGGTTTCAGCTTTATATATACTTCAGCTAAATGCTTCAACCACGACATTTCAGCCATGTTCAACTGTCTTCCACTGTTTTTAGTTCAACTTTCAACCCCTTTTTACTCCTTTTAAACACCATTTCAGGCTTCAACACTTGTACTAATGGCTTCCACTTGAGAGTAACTTCAGCTAAAGGCTTCAACCAGGACATTTCAGCCATGTTCAACTGTCTTCCACTGTTTTCAGTTCAACTTTCAACCCCTTTTTACTCCTTTTAAAGACCATTTCAGGCTTCAACACTTGTACTAATGGCTTCCACTTGAGAGTAACTTCAGCTAAAGGCTTCAACAAGGACATTTCAGCCATGTTGAACTGTCTTCCACTGTTGTCAGTTCAACTTTCAACCCCTTTTTACTCCTTTTAAACACCATTTCAGGCTTCAACACATGTACTAATGGCTTCCACTTGAGAGTAACTTCAGCTAAAGGCTTCAACAAGGACATTTCAGCCATGTTGAACTGTCTTCCACTGTTTTCAGTTCAACTTTCCACTCTCTTTACTCCTTTTAAACACCATTTCAGGCTACAACACTTGTACTAATGGTTTCAGCTTTATATATACTTCAGCTAAAGGCTTCAACCAGGACATTTCAGCCATGTTCAACTGTCTTCCACTGTTTTCAGTTCAACTTTCAACCCCTTTTTACTCCTTTTAAACACCATTTCAGACTTCAACACTTCTACTGCTTGCTTCATCTTCATAGATAGTTCAGCTAAAGGCTTCAACCAGGATATTTCAGCCATTTTTAACTGTTTTTTACTTATTTTTTGCCATGTTCAACTGTCTTGCACTCATTTTACAACCTTCAAACAATTTCCACACCTATGCGCATTACAGTTTAGCATTACAGTTCAAGCTTTCAGCATGAAAGCATTCACACTGCTGTTCTGCAAGAACAGCAATTTTTCTAGTTATTATTATTATTATTATTCTTCCGCCGTTTTTCGGTCGTTCACTGCTTCCGCTAGGTTCTACCAATTTCAACAAGTTTGGTATCAAAACGTTCAGCTCGTTCAGCAGAAGGGTGCTCTGAAGTTTCTACTCTGTAACTGTTTTACTTTTTCAAATATTCTACTTTTTCTACTTTTTTTCTACCATTGAAATGAATGGAAACAGCTGAAAATTCCACAAAAACTTTCGCCTTTTCAAAACGCTACTCCTTCCACAAATTTTCACCTAGAAACACCATTCAAACTTTAAACAAGTCACAAGAAATTCAGCTATTTAAAAATGACTTTTCTTGTCCATATGTTCTACCGTTTTTGAAATATCGCAGTTTTAAAATCATACAACTTTTTTCAAAATCGGATTTTTGCTGTCACTCTAGCTCCACTCTAAATTTTTAAAACTTTTCGCTCCTCGAACAAATTCTCATAACTCCTGAAGTTTTTGCCCTACAGACACATATTATACATCAAAACCTTGGAAATCTTCCTGGCTTTAACGTAGTCAAAGAATGAAAGAGCTGGGATCTACAGATTTTGAACTACGGCCCTCCAAGCGACCTAAAGTCTGCTTTTTCCCCATTCAAGCTGTCATAGACAACAGAAAAAATGTCCTCTCAGCTCCACTTTTTTTTAACTCGCTGTCATTTAAATTCAGTTCGCTCTAGGATCAAACAAATTACATCCCTGTGTTCCTCAAAGCCTTATGCCACTCACGGTGAAAGAATTATTTCGATATCTGTTACGGTTTTCGTGTAACGTCGAGCAGTTCGGAAGGCTCACAGAGGGTCTGCGAAGCAAAAAGTCTCCCCCTCTCAGCCCCAGCGTGTCATTTTGGAACTGCAGTGGGTGAAGGGAGGGGCCGTTGTCATGACAACTAATTGGTCAAAGGTGTTCAGTGATGATTCAGCACTGTTAATACAGAGCTGTTTATGTCTCCTGTCCAGCTTAGGCCTCAACAAGAACATTTTAACCACGTTTAACTGTCTTTTACTCATTTTTCAACCGTTGTCAACTGTCTTCCACTGTTGTCAGTTCAACTTTCAACCCTCTTCACCCCTTTTAAACACCATTTCAGGCTTCATCACTTGTACAAATGGATTCAACTTTATATATACTTCAGCTAAAGGCTTCAACCAAGACATTTCAGCTATGTTCAACTGTCTTCCACTGTTTTCAGTTCAACTTTCCACTCTCTTTACTCCTTTTAAACACCATTTCAGGCTACAACACTTGTACTAATGGTTTCAGCTTTATACATACTTCAGCTAAAGGCTTCAACCAAGACATTTCAGCCATGTTCAACTGTCTTCCACTGTTTTTAGTTCAACTTTCAACCCCTTTTTACTCCTTTTAAACACCATTTCAGGCTTCAACACTTGCACTAATGGCTTCCACTTGAGAGTAACTTCAGCTAAAGGCTTCAACAAGGACATTTCAGCCATGTTGAACTGTCTTCCACTGTTTTCAGTTCAACTTTCCACTCTCTTTACTCCTTTTAAACACCATTTCAGGCTACAACACTTGTACTAATGGTTTCAGCTTTATATATACTTCAGCTAAAGGCTTCAACCAAGACATTTCAGCCATGTTCAACTGTCTTCCACTGTTTTTAGTTCAACTTTCAACCCCTTTTTACTCCTTTTAAACACCATTTCAGGCTTCAACACTTGTACTAATGGCTTCCACTTGAGAGTAACTTCAGCTAAAGGCTTCAACAAGGACATTTCAGCCATGTTCAACTGTCTTCCACTGTTTTCAGTTCAACTTTCCACTCTCTTTACTCCTTTTAAACACCATTTCAGGCTACAACACTTGTACTAATGGTTTCAGCTTTATATATACTTCAGCTAAAGGCTTCAACCAAGACATTTCAGCCATGTTCAACTGTCTTCCACTGTTTTTAGTTCAACTTTCAACCCCTTTTTACTCCTTTTAAACACCATTTCAGGCTTCAACACTTGTACTAATGGCTTCCACTTGAGAGTAACTTCAGCTAAAGGCTTCAACAAGGACATTTCAGCCATGTTCAACTGTCTTCCACTGTTTTCAGTTCAACTTTCAACCCCTTTTAACTCCTTTTAAACACCATTTCAGACTTCAACACTTCTACTGCTTGCTTCATCTTCATAGATAGTTCAGCTAAAGGCTTCAACCAGGATATTTCAGCCATTTTTAACTGTTTTTCACTTATTTTTTGCCATGTTCAACTGTCTTGCACTCATTTTACAACCTTCAAACAATTTCCACACCTATGCGCATTACAGTTTAGCATTACAGTTCAAGCTTTCAGCATGAAAGCATTCACACTGCTGTTCTGCAAGAACAGCAATTTTTCTAGTGTTACAATTGACTTCTCTCTCCTCATGGGGGCAGAAAAACGGTCGGTCGCCTAAAACTCACGCAGCTTTTGGGCCACAGACTCTGTTCATACATCGAATCGACCGGCTTGGCTTGTAGATGGGTGCAATGACTTTTTTTGTCTGTAAATACAAGACTTTTTGAGATACGGAGGTTTGTTTGATCCTTCATTTCCCCATAGGAAATGAATGGGAAATTTGGGTAAATTTTCCTAAAAATGGTCTCCTTTGAAAACTTAAATCTCTCACATACTTTGGCCTAGAAAGACCATTCAAAGTTTAAATAGGTCAGTAGGGTCTTGCCGATAAAACCTCTATTCAGAATTTTAATATCTTATACCGTGTACGAAATATCACAGTTTTAACATCATATGAAATATCGTCCGATCACCTCTTCTCTCCCACTCTCGCCCCATTCTGGCCTCACTCTAAATTTTTGAAAACTTTCTCTTGCTCGAACAAATTGTCATAACTCCTGAAGCTTTTGCCCTACAGACACATATTATACATCAAAACATTGCAAATCTTGTTGGCTTTAACTCAGTCAAAGAATGAAAGAGCTGGGATCTACGGATTTTGAACTACGGCCCTCCAAGCGACCTAAAGTCTGCTTTTTCCCCATTAAACCTACCATTGACAGAGGAAAAATGTCCTCTCAGCTCCACTTTTTTTTACCTCGCTGTCATTTAAATTCAGTTAAGTCTACGATAAAATAAATTACATCTCTGTGTTCCTCAAAGCCTTCTGCCACTCACGGTGAAAGAATTATTTTGATATCTGTTACGGTTTTCGTGTAACGTCGAGCAGTTCGGAAGGCTCACAGAGGGTCTGCGAAGCAAAAAGTCTCCCCCTCTCAGCCCCAGCGTGTCATTTTGGAACTGCAGTGAGTGAAGGGAGGGGCCGTTGTCATGACAACTGATAGGTCAAAGGTGTTCAGTGATGATTCAGCACTGTTAATACAGAGCTGTTTATGTCTCCTGTCCAGCTTAGGCCTCAACAAGAACATTTTAACCAATGGCTTCAGCTTTATATATACTTCAGCTGAAAGCTTCAACCAGGACATTTCAGCCATGTTCAACTGTCTTCCACTGTTTTCAGTTCAACTTTCAACCCCTTTTTACTCCTTTTAAACACCATTTCAGGCTACAACACTTGTACTAATGGCTTCAGCTTTATATATACTTCAGCTAAAGGCTTCAACCAGGACATTTCAGCCATGTTCAACTGTCTTCCACTGTTGTCAGTTAAAATTTCCACTCTCTTTACTCCTTTTAAACACCATTTCAGGCTTCAACACTTGTTCTAATGACTTCTGCTTCATATATACTTCAGCTAAAGGCTTCAACCAGGACATTTCAGCCATGTTGAACTGTCTTCCACTGTTTTCAGTTCAACTTTCAACCCCTTTTTACTCCTTTTAAACACCGTTTCAGGCTTCAACACTTGTACTGCTTGCTTCATCTTCATAGATAGTTCAGCTAAAGGCTTCAACCAGGATATTTCAGCCATTTTTAACTGTTTTTCACTTATTTTTTGCCATGTTCAACTGTCTTGAACTCATTTCACAACCTTCAAACAATTTCTACACCTATGCGCATTACAGTTTAGCATTACAGTTCAAGCTTTCAGCATGAAAGCATTCACACTGCTGTTCTGCAAGAACAGCAATTTTTCTAGTTGTGTGAATGCTTTTAAGCATTCACACAATAGTTTTCCTGTTTCTCTTTATTCACGTTTATTATTATTATTATTATTATTATTATTATTATTATTCTTCCGCCGTTTTTCGGTCGTTCACTGCTTCCGCTAGGTTCTACCAATTTCAACAAGTTTGGTATCAAAACGTTCAGCTCGTTCAGCAGAAGGGTGCTCTGAAGTTTCTACTCTGTAACTGTTTTACTTTTTCAAATATTCTACTTTTTCTACTTTTTTTCTACCATTGAAATGAATGGAAACAGCTCAAAATTCCACAAAAACTTTCGCCCTTTCAAAACGCTACTCCTTCCACAAATTTTCACCTAGAAACACCATTCCAACTTTAAACAAGTCACAAGAAATTCAGCTATTTAAAAATGACTTTTCTTGTCCGTATGTTCTACCGTTTTTGAAATATCGCAGTTTTAAAATCATACAACTTTTTTCAAAATCAGATTTTTGCTGTCACTCTAGCTCCACTCTAAATTTTTAAAACTTTTCGCTCCTCGAACAAATTCTCATAACTCCTGAAGTTTTTGCCCTACAGACACATATTATACATCAAAACCTTGGAAATCTTCCTGGCTTTAACGTAGTCAAAGAATGAAAGAGCTGGGATCTACAGATTTTGAACTACGGCCCTCCAAGCGACATAAAGTCTGCTTTTTCCCCATTCAAGCTGTCATAGACAACAGGAAAAATGTCCTCTCAGCTCCACTTTTTTTTAACTCGCTGTCATTTAAATTCAGTTCGCTCTAGGATCAAACAAATTACATCCCTGTGTTCCTCAAAGCCTTATGCCACTCACGGTGAAAGAATTATTTCGATATCTGTTACGGTTTTCGTGTAACGCCGAGCAGTTCGGAAGGCTCACAGAGGGTCTGCGAAGCAAAAAGTCTCCCCCTCTCAGCCCCAGCGTGTCATTTTGGAACTGCAGTGGGTGAAGGGAGGGGCCGTTGTCATGACAACTAATTGGTCAAAGGTGTTCAGTGATGATTCAGCACTGTTAATACAGAGCTGTTTATGTCTCCTGTCCAGCTTAGGCCTCAACAAGAACATTTTAACCACGTTTAACTGTCTTTTACTCATTTTTCAACCGTTGTCAACTGTCTTCCACTGTTGTCAGTTCAACTTTCAACCCTCTTCACCCCTTTTAAACACCATTTCAGGCTTCATCACTTGTACAAATGGATTCAACTTTATATATACTTCAGCTAAAGGCTTCAACAAGGACATTTCAGCTATGTTGAACTGTCTTCCACTGTTTTCAGTTCAACTTTCCACTCTCTTTACTCCTTTTAAACACCATTTCAGGCTACAACACTTGTACTAATGGTTTCAGCTTTATATATACTTCAGCTAAATGCTTCAACCACGACATTTCAGCCATGTTCAACTGTCTTCCACTGTTTTTAGTTCAACTTTCAACCCCTTTTTACTCCTTTTAAACACCATTTCAGGCTTCAACACTTGTACTAATGGCTTCCACTTGAGAGTAACTTCAGCTAAAGGCTTCAACAAGGACATTTCAGCCATGTTGAACTGTCTTCCACTGTTGTCAGTTCAACTTTCCACTCTCTTTACACCTTTTAAACACCATTTCAGGCTTCAACACTTGTTCTAATGACTTCTGCTTCATATATACTTCAGCTAAAGGCTTCAACAAGGACATTTCAGCCATGTTGAACTGTCTTCCACTGTTGTCAGTTCAACTTTCAACCCCTTTTTACTCCTTTTAAACACCATTTCAGGCTTCAACACTTGTACTAATGGCTTCCACTTGAGAGTAACTTCAGCTAAAGGCTTCAACAAGGACATTTCAGCCATGTTCAACTGTCTTCCACTGTTTTCAGTTCAACTTTCAACCCCTTTTAACTCCTTTTAAACATCATTTCAGACTTCAACACTTCTACTGCTTGCTTCATCTTCATAGATACTTCAGCTAAAGGCTTCAACCAAGACATTTCAGCTATGTTCAACTGTCTTCCACTGTTTTCAGTTCAACTTTCCACTCTCTTTACTCCTTTTAAACACCATTTCAGGCTACAACACTTGTACTAATGGTTTCAGCTTTATATATACTTCAGCTAAAGGCTTCAACCAAGACATTTCAGCCATGTTCAACTGTCTTCCACTGTTTTTAGTTCAACTTTCAACCCCTTTTTACTCCTTTTAAACACCATTTCAGGCTTCAACACTTGTACTAATGGCTTCCACTTGAGAGTAACTTCAGCTAAAGGCTTCAACAAGGACATTTCAGCCATGTTGAACTGTCTTCCACTGTTTTCAGTTCAACATTCCACTCTCTTTACTCCTTTTAAACACCATTTCAGGCTACAACACTTGTACTAATGGTTTCAGCTTTATATATACTTCAGCTAAAGGCTTCAACCAGGACATTTCAGCCATGTTCAACTGTCTTCCACTGTTTTCAGTTCAACTTTCAACCCCTTTATACTCCTTTTAAACACCATTTCAGACTTCAACACTTCTACTGCTTGCTTCATCTTCATAGATAGTTCAGCTAAAGGCTTCAACCAGGATATTTCAGCCATTTTTAACTGTTTTTCACTTATTTTTTGCCATGTTCAACTGTCTTGCACTCATTTCACAACCTTCAAACAATTTCCACACCTATGCGCATTACAGTTTAGCATTACAGTTCAAGCTTTCAGCATGAAAGCATTCACACTGCTGTTCTGCAAGAACAGCAATTTTTCTAGTGTTACAATTGACTTCTCTCTCCTCATGGGGGCAGAAAAACGGTCGGTCGCCTAAAACTCACGCAGCTTTTGGGCCACAGACTCCGTTCATACATCAAATCGACCGGCTCGGCTTGTAGATGGGTGCAATGACTTTTTTTGTCTGTAAATACAAGACTTTTTGAGATACGGAGGTTTGTTTGATCCTTCATTTCCCCATAGGAAATGAATGGGAAATTTGGGTAAATTTTCCTAAAAATGGTCTCCTTTGAAAACTTAAATCTCTCACATACTTTGGCCTAGAAAGACCATTCAAAGTTTAAATAGGTCAGTAGGGTCTTGCCGATAAAACCTCTATTCAGAATTTTAATATCTTCTACCGTTTACGAAATATCGCAGTTTTAAAATCATATGAAATATCGTCCGATCACCTCATCTCTCCCACTCTCGCCCCACTCTGGCCTCACTCTAAATTTTTAAAACTTTTCGCTCCTCGAACAAATTCTCATAACTCCTGAAGCTTTTGCCCTACAGACACATATCATACATCAAAACCTTGGAAATCTTCCTGGCTTTAACTAAGTCCAAGAATGAAAGAGCTCGGATCTACAGATTTTGAACTACGGCCCTCCAAGCGACCTAAAGTCTGCTTTTTCCCCATTGAAGCTGCCATTGACAGAGGAAAAATGTCCTCTCTGCTCCACTTTTTTTTAAACTCGCTGTCATTTAAATTCAGTTCGCTCTAGGATCAAACAAATTACATCCCTGTGTTCCTCAAAGCCTTATGCCACTCACGGTGAAAGAATTATTTTGATATCTGTTACGGTTTTCGTGTAACGTCGAGCAGTTCGGAAGGCTCACAGAGGGTCTGCGAAGCAAAAAGTCTCCCCCTCTCAGCCCCAGCGTGTCATTTTGGAACTGCAGTGAGTGAAGGGAGGGGCCGTTGTCATGACAACTGATAGGTCAAAGGTGTTCAGTGATGATTCAGCACTGTTAATACAGAGCTGTTTATGTCTCCTGTCCAGCTTAGGCCTCAACAAGAACATTTTAACCACATTTAACTGTCTTTTACTCATTTTTCAACCGTCGTCAACTGTCTTGCACTCATTTCAGTTCAACTTTCAACCCTCTTCACCCCTTTTAAACACCATTTCAGGCTTCATCACTTGTACGAATGGATTCAACTTTATATATACTTCAGCTAAAGGCTTCAACAAGGACATATCAGCTATGTTCAACTGTCTTCCACTGTTTTCAGTTCAACTTTCCACTCTCTTTACTCCTTTTAAACACCATTTCAGGCTACAACACTTGTACTAATGGTTTCAGCTTTATATATACTTCAGCTGAAAGGCTTCAACCAGGACATTTCAGCCATGTTCAACTGTCTTCCACTGTTTTCAGTTCAACTTTCAACCCCTTTTTACTCCTTTTAAACACCATTTCAGGCTTCAACACTTGTACTAATGGCTTCCACTTGAGAGTAACTTCAGCTAAAGGCTTCAACAAGGACATTTCAGCCATGTTGAACTGTCTTCCACTGTTGTCAGTTCAACTTTCAACCCCTTTTTACTCCTTTTAAACACCATTTCAGGCTTCAACACTTGTACTAATGGCTTCCACTTGAGAGTAACTTCAGCTAAAGGCTTCAACAAGGACATTTCAGCCATGTTCAACTGTCTTCCACTGTTTTCAGTTCAACTTTCCACTCTCTTTACTCCTTTTAAACACCATTTCAGGCTACAACACTTGTACTAATGGTTTCAGCTTTATATATACTTCAGCTAAAGGCTTCAACCAGGACATTTCAGCCATGTTCAACTGTCTTCCACTGTTTTCAGTTCAACTTTCAACCCCTTTATACTCCTTTTAAACACCATTTCAGACTTCAACACTTCTACTGCTTGCTTCATCTTCATAGATAGTTCAGCTAAAAGGCTTCAACCAGGATATTTCAGCCATTTTTAACTGTTTTTCACTTATTTTTTGCCATATTCAACTGTCTTGCACTCATTTTACAACCTTCAAACAATTTCTACACCTATGCGCATTACAGTTTAGCATTACAGTTCAAGCTTTCAGCATGAAAGCATTCACACTGCTGTTCTGCAAGAACAGCAATTTTTCTAGTTGTGTGAATGCTTTTAAGCATTCACACAATAGTTTTCCTGTTTCTCTTTATTCACGTTTATTATTATTGTGTGAATGCTTTTAAGCATTCACACAATAGTTTTCCTGTTTCTCTTTATTCACGTTTATTATTATTATTATTATTATTATTCTTCCGCCGTTTTTCGGTCGTTCACTGCTTCCGCTAGGTTCTACCAATTTCAACAAGTTTGGTATCAAAACGTTCAGCTCGTTCAGCAGAAGGGTGCTCTGAAGTTTCTACTCTGTAACTGTTTTACTTTTTCAAATATTCTACTTTTTCTACTTTTTTTCTACCATTGAAATGAATGGAAACAGCTGAAAATTCCACAAAAACTTTCGCCCTTTCAAAACGCTACTCCTTCCACAAATTTTCACCTAGAAACACCATTCCAACTTTAAACAAGTCACAAGAAATTCAGCTATTTAAAAATGACTTTTCTTGTCCGTATGTTCTACCGTTTTTGAAATATCGCAGTTTTAAAATCATACAACTTTTTTCAAAATCAGATTTTTGCTGTCACTCTAGCTCCACTCTAAATTTTTAAAACTTTTCGCTCCTCGAACAAATTCTCATAACTCCTGAAGTTTTTGCCCTACAGACACATATTATACATCAAAACCTTGGAAATCTTCCTGGCTTTAACTCAGTCAAAGAATGAAAGAGCTGGGATCTACAGATTTTGAACTACGGCCCTCCAAGCGACCTAAAGTCTGCTTTTTCCCCATTCAAGCTGTCATAGACAACAGGAAAAATGTCCTCTCAGCTCCACTTTTTTTTAACTCGCTGTCATTTAAATTCAGTTCGCTCTAGGATCAAACAAATTACATCCCTGTGTTCCTCAAAGCCTTATGCCACTCACGGTGAAAGAATTATTTCGATATCTGTTACGGTTTTCGTGTAACGTCGAGCAGTTCGGAAGGCTCACAGAGGGTCTGCGAAGCAAAAAGTCTCCCCCTCTCAGCCCCAGCGTGTCATTTTGGAACTGCAGTGGGTGAAGGGAGGGGCCGTTGTCATGACAACTAATTGGTCAAAGGTGTTCAGTGATGATTCAGCACTGTTAATACAGAGCTGTTTATGTCTCCTGTCCAGCTTAGGCCTCAACAAGAACATTTTAACCACGTTTAACTGTCTTTTACTAATTTTTCAACCGTTGTCAACTGTCTTCCACTGTTGTCAGTTCAACTTTCAACCCTCTTCACCCCTTTTAAACACCATTTCAGGCTTCATCACTTGTACAAATGGATTCAACTTTATATATACTTCAGCTAAAGGCTTCAACCAAGACATTTCAGCCATGTTGAACTGTCTTCCACTGTTTTCAGTTCAACATTCCACTCTCTTTACTCCTTTTAAACACCATTTCAGGCTACAACAGTTGTACTAATGGTTTCAGCTTTATATATACTTCAGCTAAAGGCTTCAACCAGGACATTTCAGCCATGTTTAACTGTCTTCCACTGTTTTCAGTTCAACTTTCAACCCCTTTTTACTCCTTTTAAACACCATTTCAGGCTTCAACACTTGTACTAATGGCTTCCACTTGAGAGTAACTTCAGCTAAAGGCTTCAACAAGGACATTTCAGCCATGTTGAACTGTCTTCCACTGTTTTCAGTTCAACTTTCCACTCTCTTTACTCCTTTTAAACACCATTTCAGGCTACAACACTTGTACTAATGGTTTCAGCTTTATATATACTTCAGCTAAAGGCTTCAACCAGGACATTTCAGCCATGTTTAACTGTCTTCCACTGTTTTCAGTTCAACTTTCCACTGTCTTTACTCCTTTTAAACACCATTTCAGGCTACAACACTTGTACTAATGGTTTCAGCTTTATATATACTTCAGCTAAAGGCTTCAACCAAGACATTTCAGCCATGTTCAACTGTCTTCCACTGTTTTTAGTTCAACTTTCAACCCATTTTTACTCCTTTTAAACACCATTTCAGGCTTCAACACTTGTACTAATGGCTTCCACTTGAGAGTAACTTCAGCTAAAGGCTTCAACAAGGACATTTCAGCCATGTTGAACTGTCTTCCACTGTTTTCAGTTCAACTTTCCACTCTCTTTACTCCTTTTAAACACCATTTCAGGCTACAACACTTGTACTAATGGTTTCAGCTTTATATATACTTCAGCTAAAGGCTTCAACCAAGACATTTCAGCCATGTTCAACTGTCTTCCACTGTTTTTAGTTCAACTTTCAACCCCTTTTTACTCCTTTTAAACACCATTTCAGGCTTCAACACTTGTACTAATGGCTTCCACTTGAGAGTAACTTCAGCTAAAGGCTTCAACAAGGACATTTCAGCCATGTTGAACTGTCTTCCACTGTTTTCAGTTCAACTTTCCACTCTCTTTACTCCTTTTAAACACCATTTCAGGCTTCAACACTTGTACTAATGGTTTCAGCTTTATATATACTTCAGCTAAAGGCTTCAACCAAGACATTTCAGCCATGTTCAACTGTCTTCCACTGTTTTTAGTTCAACTTTCAACCCCTTTTTACTCCTTTTAAACACCATTTCAGGCTTCAACACTTGTACTAATGGCTTCCACTTGAGAGTAACTTCAGCTAAAGGCTTCAACAAGGACATTTCAGCCATGTTCAACTGTCTTCCACTGTTTTCAGTTCAACTTTCAACCCCTTTTAACTCCTTTTAAACACCATTTCAGACTTCAACACTTCTACTGCTTGCTTCATCTTCATAGATAGTTCAGCTAAAGGCTTCAACCAGGATATTTCAGCCATTTTTAACTTTTTTTCACTTATTTTTTTGCCATGTTCAACTGTCTTGCACTCATTTTACAACCTTCAAACAATTTCCACACCTATGCGCATTACAGTTTAGCATTACAGTTCAAGCTTTCAGCATGAAAGCATTCACACTGCTGTTCTGCAAGAACAGCAATTTTTCTAGTGTTACAATTGACTTCTCTCTCCTCATGGGGGCAGAAAAACGGTCGGTCGCCTAAAACTCACGCAGCTTTTGGGCCACAGACTCTGTTCATACATCGAATCGACCGGCTTGGCTTGTAGATGGGTGCAATGACTTTTTTTGTCTGTAAATACAAGACTTTTTGAGATACGGAGGTTTGTTTGATCCTTCATTTCCCCATAGGAAATGAATGGGAAATTTGGGTAAATTTTCCTAAAAATGGTCTCCTTTGAAAACTTAAATCTCTCACATACTTTGGCCTAGAAAGACCATTCAAAGTTTAAATAGGTCAGTAGGGTCTTGCCGATGAAACTTCTATTCAGAATTTTAATATCTTATACCGTTTACGAAATATCACAGTTTTAACATCATATGAAATATCGTCCGATCACCTCTTCTCTCCCACTCTCGCCCCATTCTGGCCTCACTCTAAATTTTTGAAAACTTTCTCTTGCTCGAACAAATTCTCATAACTCCTGAAGCTTTTGCCCTACAGACACATATTATACATCAAAACATTGCAAATCTTGTTGGCTTTAACTCAGTCAAAGAATGAAAGAGCTGGGATCTACGGATTTTGAACTACGGCCCTCCAAGCGACCTAAAGTCTGCTTTTTCCCCATTAAACCTACCATTGACAGAGGAAAAATGTCCTCTCAGCTCCACTTTTTTTTACCTCGCTGTCATTTAAATTCAGTTAAGTCTACGATAAAATAAATTACATCTCTGTGTTCCTCAAAGCCTTCTGCCACTCACGGTGAAAGAATTATTTTGATATCTGTTACGGTTTTCGTGTAGCGTTGAGGAGTTCAGAAGGCTCACAGAGGGTCTGCGCAGCAAAAAGTCTCCCCCTCTCAGCCCCAGCGTGTCATTTTGGAACTGCAGTGAGTGAAGGGAGGGGCCGTTGTCATGACAACTAATAGGTCAAAGGTGTTCAGTGATGATTCAGCACTGTTAATACAGAGCTGTTTATGTCTGGTTACTGCACAGATCTTCCTCTCTGTCTGCTTCCTGTATCTGATTTGTGCCCTGATTAGTTTACCTGTCCACTACCTGTCTCATATATGTGTTCTGATGAGGTTATCTGTCCCCTACCTGTCTCTTCTGTGTGTCCTGATCAGTATACCTGTCCCCTACCTGTCTGCTTTATTGGTCCTGATCAGTTTACCTGTCCTCTACCTGTCTCCTATGTGTGTCCTGATCAGTTTACCTGCACTCTACCTGTCTGCTATATGGGTCCTGATCAGTTTACCTGTCTTCTACCTGTCTCCTATATGGGTCCTGATCAGTTTACCGGCACTCTACCTGTATCCCATATGTGTCCTGATCAGTTTACCGGTCCCATACCTGTCTCCTATATGTGTCCTGATCAGTTTACCGGTCCCATACCTGTCTCCTATGTGTGTCCTGATCAGTTTACCTGCACTCTACCTGTCTGCTATATGGGTCCTGATCAGTTTACCTGTCTTCTACCTGTCTCCTATATGTGTCCTGATCAGTTTACCTGCACTCTACCTGTATCCTATATGTGTCCTGATCAGTTTAACGGTCCCATACCTATCTCCTATATGTGTCCTGATCAGTTTACTTTCCCCTACCTATCTCCTATATGTGTCCTGATCAGTTTACTGGTCCCATACCTATCTCCTATATGTGTCCTGATCAGTTTATTAACACCATTTCAGGCTTCAACACTTGTACTAATGGCTTCCGCTTGATAGTAATTTCAGCTAAAGGCTTCAACAAGGACATTTCAGCCATGTTCAACTGTCTTCCACTCTTTTCAGTTCAACTTTCAACCCCTTTTTACTCCTTTTAAACACCATTTCAGGCTTCAACACTTCTACTGCTTGCTTCATCTTCATAGATAGTTCAGCTAAAGCTTCAACCAGGATATTTCAGCCATTTTTAACTTTTTTTAACTTATTTTTTGCCATGTTCAACTGTCTTGCACTCATTTTACAACCTTCAAACAATTTCCACACCTATGCGCATTACAGTTTAGCATTACAGTTCAAGCATTTCAGCATGAAAGCATTCACACTGCTGTTCTGCAAGAACAGCAATTTTTCTAGTTATTATTATTATTATTATTATTATTATTCTTCCGCCGTTTTTCGGTCGTTCACTGCTTCCGCTAGGTTCTACCAATTTCAACAAGTTTGGTATCAAAACGTTCAGCTCGTTCAGCAGAAGGGTGCTCTGAAGTTTCTACTCTGTAACTGTTTTACTTTTTCAAATATTCTACTTTTTCTACTTTTTTTCTACCATTGAAATGAATGGAAACAGCTCAAAATTCCACAAAAACTTTCGCCCTTTCAAAACGCTACTCCTTCCACAAATTTTCACCTAGAAACACCATTCCAACTTTAAACAAGTCACAAGAAATTCAGCTATTTAAAAATGACTTTTCTTGTCCGTATGTTCTACCGTTTTTGAAATATCGCAGTTTTAAAATCATACAACTTTTTTCAAAATCAGATTTTTGCTGTCACTCTAGCTCCACTCTAAATTTTTAAAACTTTTCGCTCCTCGAACAAATTCTCATAACTCCTGAAGTTTTTGCCCTACAGACACATATTATACATCAAAACCTTGGAAATCTTCCTGGCTTTAACGTAGTCAAAGAATGAAAGAGCTGGGATCTACAGATTTTGAACTACGGCCCTCCAAGCGACATAAAGTCTGCTTTTTCCCCATTCAAGCTGTCATAGACAACAGGAAAAATGTCCTCTCAGCTCCACTTTTTTTTAACTCGCTGTCATTTAAATTCAGTTCGCTCTAGGATCAAACAAATTACATCCCTGTGTTCCTCAAAGCCTTATGCCACTCACGGTGAAAGAATTATTTCGATATCTGTTACGGTTTTCGTGTAACGCCGAGCAGTTCGGAAGGCTCACAGAGGGTCTGCGAAGCAAAAAGTCTCCCCCTCTCAGCCCCAGCGTGTCATTTTGGAACTGCAGTGGGTGAAGGGAGGGGCCGTTGTCATGACAACTAATTGGTCAAAGGTGTTCAGTGATGATTCAGCACTGTTAATACAGAGCTGTTTATGTCTCCTGTCCAGCTTAGGCCTCAACAAGAACATTTTAACCACGTTTAACTGTCTTTTACTCATTTTTCAACCGTTGTCAACTGTCTTCCACTGTTGTCAGTTCAACTTTCAACCCTCTTCACCCCTTTTAAACACCATTTCAGGCTTCATCACTTGTACAAATGGATTCAACTTTATATATACTTCAGCTAAAGGCTTCAACAAGGACATTTCAGCTATGTTGAACTGTCTTCCACTGTTTTCAGTTCAACTTTCCACTCTCTTTACTCCTTTTAAACACCATTTCAGGCTACAACACTTGTACTAATGGTTTCAGCTTTATATATACTTCAGCTAAATGCTTCAACCACGACATTTCAGCCATGTTCAACTGTCTTCCACTGTTTTTAGTTCAACTTTCAACCCCTTTTTACTCCTTTTAAACACCATTTCAGGCTTCAACACTTGTACTAATGGCTTCCACTTGAGAGTAACTTCAGCTAAAGGCTTCAACAAGGACATTTCAGCCATGTTGAACTGTCTTCCACTGTTGTCAGTTCAACTTTCCACTCTCTTTACACCTTTTAAACACCATTTCAGGCTTCAACACTTGTTCTAATGACTTCTGCTTCATATATACTTCAGCTAAAGGCTTCAACAAGGACATTTCAGCCATGTTGAACTGTCTTCCACTGTTGTCAGTTCAACTTTCAACCCCTTTTTACTCCTTTTAAACACCATTTCAGGCTTCAACACTTGTACTAATGGCTTCCACTTGAGAGTAACTTCAGCTAAAGGCTTCAACAAGGACATTTCAGCCATGTTCAACTGTCTTCCACTGTTTTCAGTTCAACTTTCAACCCCTTTTAACTCCTTTTAAACATCATTTCAGACTTCAACACTTCTACTGCTTGCTTCATCTTCATAGATACTTCAGCTAAAGGCTTCAACCAAGACATTTCAGCTATGTTCAACTGTCTTCCACTGTTTTCAGTTCAACTTTCCACTCTCTTTACTCCTTTTAAACACCATTTCAGGCTACAACACTTGTACTAATGGTTTCAGCTTTATATATACTTCAGCTAAAGGCTTCAACCAAGACATTTCAGCCATGTTCAACTGTCTTCCACTGTTTTTAGTTCAACTTTCAACCCCTTTTTACTCCTTTTAAACACCATTTCAGGCTTCAACACTTGTACTAATGGCTTCCACTTGAGAGTAACTTCAGCTAAAGGCTTCAACAAGGACATTTCAGCCATGTTGAACTGTCTTCCACTGTTTTCAGTTCAACATTCCACTCTCTTTACTCCTTTTAAACACCATTTCAGGCTACAACACTTGTACTAATGGTTTCAGCTTTATATATACTTCAGCTAAAGGCTTCAACCAGGACATTTCAGCCATGTTCAACTGTCTTCCACTGTTTTCAGTTCAACTTTCAACCCCTTTATACTCCTTTTAAACACCATTTCAGACTTCAACACTTCTACTGCTTGCTTCATCTTCATAGATAGTTCAGCTAAAGGCTTCAACCAGGATATTTCAGCCATTTTTAACTGTTTTTCACTTATTTTTTGCCATGTTCAACTGTCTTGCACTCATTTCACAACCTTCAAACAATTTCCACACCTATGCGCATTACAGTTTAGCATTACAGTTCAAGCTTTCAGCATGAAAGCATTCACACTGCTGTTCTGCAAGAACAGCAATTTTTCTAGTGTTACAATTGACTTCTCTCTCCTCATGGGGGCAGAAAAACGGTCGGTCGCCTAAAACTCACGCAGCTTTTGGGCCACAGACTCCGTTCATACATCAAATCGACCGGCTCGGCTTGTAGATGGGTGCAATGACTTTTTTTGTCTGTAAATACAAGACTTTTTGAGATACGGAGGTTTGTTTGATCCTTCATTTCCCCATAGGAAATGAATGGGAAATTTGGGTAAATTTTCCTAAAAATGGTCTCCTTTGAAAACTTAAATCTCTCACATACTTTGGCCTAGAAAGACCATTCAAAGTTTAAATAGGTCAGTAGGGTCTTGCCGATGAAACTTCTGTTCAGAATTTTAATATCTTATACCGTTTACGAAATATCACAGTTTTAACATCATATGAAATATCGTCCGATCACCTCTTCTCTCCCACTCTCGCCCCATTCTGGCCTCACTCTAAATTTTTGAAAACTTTCTCTTGCTCGAACAAATTCTCATAACTCCTGAAGCTTTTGCCCTACAGACACATATTATACATCAAAACCTTGCAAATCTTGTTGGCTTTAACTCAGTCAAAGAATGAAAGAGCTGGGATCTATGGATTTTGAACTACGGCCCTCCAAGCGATCTAAAGTCTGCTTTTTCCCCATTAAACCTACCATTGACAGAGGAAAAATGTCCTCTCAGCTCCACTTTTTTTTAACTCGCTGTCATTTAAATTCAGTTAAGTCTACGATAAAATAAATTACATCTCTGTGTTCCTCAAAGCCTTCTGCCACTCACGGTGAAAGAATATTTTGATATCTGTTACGGTTTTCGTGTAGCGTTGAGGAGTTCGGAAGGCTCACAGAGGGTCTGCGCAGCAAAAAGTCTCCCCCTCTCAGCCCCAGCGTGTCATTTTGGAACTGCAGTGAGTGAAGGGAGGGGCCGTTGTCATGACAACTAATAGGTCAAAGGTGTTCAGTGATGATTCAGCACTGTTAATACAGAGCTGTTTATGTCTCCTGTCCAGCTTAGGCCTCAACAAGGACATTTTAACCACGTTTAACTGTCTTTTACTCATTTTTCAACCGTCGTCAACTGTCTTGCACTCATTTCAGTTCAACTTTCAACCCTCTTCACCCCTTTTAAACACCATTTCAGGCTTCATCACTTGTACAATGGCTTCAGCTTTATATATACTTCAGCTGAAAGGCTTCAACCAGGACATTTCAGCCATGTTCAACTGTCTTCCACTGTTTTCAGTTCAACTTTCCACTCTCTTTACTCCTTTTAAACACCATTTCAGGCTACAACACTTGTACTAATGGTTTCACCTTTATATATACTTCAGCTAAAGGCTTCAACCAGGACATTTCAGCCATGTTCAACTGTCTTCCACTGTTTTCAGTTCAACTTTCAACCCCTTTTTACTCCTTTTAAACACCATTTCAGGCTTCAACACTTGTACTAATGGCTTCAGCTTTATATATACTTCAGCTAAAGGCTTCAACCAGGACATTTCAGCCATGTTCAACTGTCTTCCACTGTTTTCAGTTCAACTTTCAACCCCTTTTTACTCCTTTTAAACACCATTTCAGGCTACAACACTTGTACTAATGGCTTCCACTTGAGAGTAACTTCAGCTAAAGGCTTCAACAAGGACATTTCAGCCATGTTGAACTGTCTTCCACTGTTGTCAGTTCAACTTTCAACCCCTTTTTACTCCTTTTAAACACCATTTCAGGCTTCAACACTTGTACTAATGGCTTCCACTTGAGAGTAACTTCAGCTAAAGGCTTCAACCAGGACATTTCAGCCATGTTGAACTGTCTTCCACTGTTGTCAGTTCAACTTTCAACCCCTTTTTACTCCTTTTAAACACCATTTCAGGCTTCAACACTTGTACTAATGGCTTCCACTTGAGAGTAACTTCAGCTAAAGGCTTCAACAAGGACATTTCAGCCATGTTGAACTGTCTTCCACTGTTGTCAGTTCAACTTTCAACCCCTTTTTACTCCTTTTAAACACCATTTCAGGCTTCAACACTTGTACTAATGGCTTCCACTTGAGAGTAACTTCAGCTAAAGGCTTCAACAAGGACATTTCAGCCATGTTGAACTGTCTTCCACTGTTTTCAGTTCAACTTTCCACTCTCTTTACTCCTTTTAAACACCATTTCAGGCTTCAACACTTGTACTAATGGTTTCAGCTTTATATATACTTCAGCTAAAGGCTTCAACCAGGACATTTCAGCCATGTTCAACTGTCTTCCACTGTTTTCAGTTCAACTTTCAACCCCTTTTTACTCCTTTTAAACACCATTTCAGGCTTCAACACTTGTACTGCTTGCTTCATCTTCATAGATAGTTCAGTTAAAGGCTTCAACCAGGATATTTCAGCCATTTTGAACTGTTTTTCACTTATTTTTTGCCATGTTCAACTTTCTTGCACTCATTTCACAACCTTCAAACAATTTCTACACCTATGCGCATTACAGTTTAGCATTACAGTTCAAGATTTCAGCATGAAAGCATTCACACTGCTGTTCTGCAAGAACAGCAATTTTTCTAGTGTTACAATTGACTTCTCTCTCCTCATGGGGGCAGAAAAACGGTCGGTCGCCTAAAACTCACGCAGCTTTTGGGCCACAGACTCCGTTCATACATCAAATCGACCGGCTCGGCTTGTAGATGGGTGCAATGACTTTTTTTGTCTGTAAATACAAGACTTTTTGAGATATGGAGGTTTGTTTGATCCTTCATTTCCCCATAGGAAATGAATGGGAAATTTGGGTAAATTTTCCTAAAAATGGTCTCCTTTGAAAACTTAAATCTCTCACATACTTTGGCCTAGAAAGACCATTCAAAGTTTAAATAGGTCAGTAGGGTCTTGCCGATAAAACTTCTATTCAGAATTTTAATATCTTATACCGTTTACAAAATATCACAGTTTTAACATCATATGAAATATCGTCCGATCACCTCTTCTCTCCCACTCTCGCCCCATTCTGGCCTCACTCTAAATTTTTGAAAACTTTCTCTTGCTCGAACAAATTCTCATAACTCCTGAAGCTTTTGCCCTACAGACACATATTATACATCAAAACCTTGCAAATCTTGTTGGCTTTAACTCAGTCAAAGAATGAAAGAGCTGGGATCTATGGATTTTGAACTACGGCCCTCCAAGCAATCTAAAGTCTGCTTTTTCCCCATTAAACCTACCATTGACAGAGGAAAAATGTCCTCTCAGCTCCACTTTTTTTTAACTCGCTGTCATTTAAATTCAGTTAAGTCTACGATAAAATAAATTACATCTCTGTGTTCCTCAAAGCCTTCTGCCACTCACGGTGAAAGAATTATTTTGATATCTGTTACGGTTTTCGTGTAGCGTTGAGGAGTTCGGAAGGCTCACAGAGGGTCTGCGAAGCAAAAAGTCTCCCCCTCTCAGCCCCAGCGTGTCATTTTGGAACTGCAGTGAGTGAAGGGAGGGGCCGTTGTCATGACAACTAATAGGTCAAAGGTGTTCAGTGATGATTCAGCACTGTTAATACAGAGCTGTTTATGTCTCCTGTCCAGCTTAGGCCTCAACAAGGACATTTTAACCACGTTTAACTGTCTTTTACTCATTTTTCAACCGTCGTCAACTGTCTTGCACTCATTTCAGTTCAACTTTCAACCCTCTTCACCCCTTTTAAACACCATTTCAGGCTTCATCACTTGTACAATGGCTTCAGCTTTATGTATACTTCAGCTGAAAGGCTTCAACCAGGACATTTCAGCCATGTTCAACTGTCTTCCACTGTTTTCAGTTCAACTTTCCACTCTCTTTACTCCTTTTAAACACCATTTCAGGCTACAACACTTGTACTAATGGTTTCAGCTTTATATATACTTCAGCTAAAGGCTTCAACCAGGACATTTCAGCCATGTTTAACTGTCTTCCACTGTTTTCAGTTCAACTTTCAACCCCTTTTTACACCTTTTAAACACCATTTCAGGCTTCAACACTTGTACTAATGGCTTCAGCTTTATATATACACTTCAGCTAAAGGCTTCAACCAGGACATTTCAGCCATGTTCAACTGTCTTCCACTGTTTTCAGTTCAACTTTCAACCCCTTTTTACTCCTTTTAAACACCATTTCAGGCTTCAACACTTGTACTAATGGCTTCCACTTGAGAGTAACTTCAGCTAAAGGCTTCAACAAGGACATTTCAGCCATGTTGAACTGTCTTCCACTGTTGTCAGTTCAACTTTCAACCCCTTTTTACTCCTTTTAAACACCATTTCAGGCTTCAACACTTGTACTAATGGCTTCCACTTGAGAGTAACTTCAGCTAAAGGCTTCAACAAGGACATTTCAGCCATGTTGAACTGTCTTCCACTGTTGTCAGTTCAACTTTCAACCCCGTTTTACTCCTTTTAAACACCATTTCAGGCTTCAACACTTGTACTAATGGCTTCCACTTGAGAGTAACTTCAGCTAAAGGCTTCAACCAGGACATTTCAGCCATGTTCAACTGTCTTCCACTGTTTTCAGTTCAACTTTCAACCCCTTTTTACTCCTTTTAAACACCATTTCAGACTTCAACACTTCTACTGCTTGCTTCATCTTCATAGATAGTTCAGCTAAAGGCTTCAACCAGGATATTTCAGCCATTTTTAACTGTTTTTCACTTATTTTTTGCCATGTTCAACTGTCTTGCACTCATTTTACAACCTTCAAACAATTTCAACACCTATGCGCATTACAGTTTAGCATTACAGTTCAAGCTTTCAGCATGAAAGCATTCACACTGCTGTTCTGCAAGAACAGCAATTTTTCTAGGAGTTCGGAAGGCTCACAGAGGGTCTGCGAAGCAAAAAGTCTCCCCCTCTCAGCCCCAGCGTGTCATTTTGGAACTGCAGTGGGTGAAGGGAGGGGCCGTTGTCATGACAACTGATAGGTCAAAGGTGTTCAGTGATGATTCAGCACTGTTAATACAGAGCTGTTTATGTCTCCTGTCCAGCTTAGGCCTCAACAAGAACATTTTAACCACGTTTAACTGTCTTTTACTAATTTTTCAACCGTTGTCAACTGTCTTCCACTGTTGTCAGTTCAACTTTCAACCCTCTTCACCCCTTTTAAACACCATTTCAGGCTTCATCACTTGTACAAATGCATTCAACTTTATATATACTTCAGCTAAAGGCTTCAACAAGGACATTTCAGCCATGTTGAACTGTCTTCCACTGTTTTCAGTTCAACATTCCACTCTCTTTACTCCTTTTAAACACCATTTCAGGCTACAACACTTGTACTAATGGTTTCAGCTTTATATTTACTTCAGCTAAAGGCTTCAACCAGGACATTTCAGCCATGTTCAACTGTCTTCCACTGTTTTCAGTTCAACTTTCAACCCCTTTTTACTCCTTTTAAACACCATTTCAGGCTTCAACACTTGTACTAATGGCTTCCACTTGAGAGTAACTTCAGCTAAAGGCTTCAACAAGGACATTTCAGCCATGTTCAACTGTCTTCCACTGTTTTCAGTTCAACTTTCAACCCCTTTTTACTCCTTTTAAACACCATGTCAGGCTTCAACACTTCTACTGCTTGCTTCATCTTCATAGATAGTTCAGCTAAAGGCTTCAACCAGGATATTTCAGCCATTTTTAACTGTTTTTCAGTTATTTTTTGCCATGTTCAACTGTCTTGCACTCACTTTACAACCTTCAAACAATTTCTACACCTATGCGCATTACAGTTTAGCATTACAGTTCAAGCGTTTCAGCATGAAAGCATTCACACTGCTGTTCTGCAAGAACAGCAATTTTTCTAGTGTTACAATTGACTTCTCTCTCCTCATGGGGGCAGAAAAACGGTCGGTCGCCTAAAACTCACGCAGCTTTTGGGCCACAGACTCCGTTCATACATCAAATCGACCGGCTCGGCTTGTAGATGGGTGCAATGACTTTTTTTGTCTGTAAATACAAGACTTTTTGAGATACGGAGGTTTGTTTGATCCTTCATTTTCCCATAGGAAATTAATGAGAAATTTGGGTAAATTTTCCTAAAAATGGTCTCCTTTGAAAACTTAAATCTCTCGCATACTTTGGGCTAGAAACACCATTCAAAGTTTAAATAGGTCAGTAGGGTCTTTCCGATAAAACCTCTATTCAGAATTTTAATATCTTCTACCTTTTACGAAATATCGCAGTTTTAAAATCATATGAAATATCGTTCGATCACCTCATCTCTCCCACTCTCGCCCCACTCTGGCCTCACTCTAAATTTTTGAAGACTTTCTCTTGCTCGAACAAATTCTCATAACTCCTGAAGCTTTTGCCCTACAGACACATATTGTACATGAAAACCTTGCAAATCTTGTTGGCTTTAACTCAGTCAAAGAATGAAAGAGCTGGGATCTACAGATTTTGAACTACGGCCCTCCAAGCGACCTAAAGTCTGCTTTTTCCCCATTGAAGCTGCCATAGACAACGGGAAAATGTCCTGTCAGCTCCACTTTTTTTTAACTCGCTGTCATTTAAATTCAGTTCGCTCTAGGATAAAATAAATTACATCCCTGTATCCCTGAAAGCCTTCTGCCGCTTACGGTGAAAGAATTATTTCGATATCTGTTATGGTTTTCGTGTAGCGTCGAGGAGTTCGGAAGGCTCACAGAGGGTCTGCGAAGCAAAAAGTCTCCCCCTCTCAGCCCCAGCGTGTCATTTTGGAACTGCAGTGAGTGAAGGGAGGGGCCGTTGTCATGACAATAATAGGTCAAAGGTGTTCAGTGATGATTCAGCACTGTTAATACAGAGCTGTTTATGTCTCCTGTCCAGCTTAGGCCTCAACAAGAACATTTTAACCACGTTTAACTGTCTTTTACTCATTTTTCAACCGTCGTCAACTGTCTTGCACTCATTTCAGTTCAACTTTCAACCCTCTTCACCCCTTTTAAACACCATTTCAGGCTTCATCACTTGTACAAATGGCTTCAGCTTTATATATACTTCAGCTGAAAGGCTTCAACCAGGACATTTCAGCCATGTTCAACTGTCTTCCACTGTTTTCAGTTCAACTTTCAACCCCTTTTTACTCCTTTTAAACACCATTTCAGGCTTCAACACTTATACTAATGGCTTCTGCTTGAGAGTAACTTCAGCTAAAGGCTTCAACCAGGACATTTCAGCCATGTTCAACTGTCTTCCACTGTTGTCAGTTCAACTTTCAACCCTCTTCACCCCTTTTAAACAACATTTCAGGCTTCATCACTTGTACAAATGGATTCAACTTTATATATACTTCAGCTAAAGGCTTCAACAAGGACATTTCAGCTATGTTCAACTGTCTTCCACTGTTTTCAGTTCAACTTTCCACTCTCTTTACTCCTTTTAAACACCATTTCAGGCTACAACACTTGTACTAATGGTTTCAGCTTTATATATACTTCAGCTAAAGGCTTCAACCAAGACATTTCAGCCATGTTGAACTGTCTTCCACTGTTTTTAGTTCAACTTTCAACCCCTTTTTACTCCTTTTAAACACCATTTCAGGCTTCAACACTTGTACTAATGGCTTCCACTTGAGAGTAACTTCAGCTAAAGGCTTCAACAAGGACATTTCAGCCATGTTGAACTGTCTTCCACTGTTTTCAGTTCAACTTTCCACTCTCTTTACTCCTTTTAAACACCATTTCAGGCTACAACACTTGTACTAATGGTTTCAGCTTTATATATACTTCAGCTAAAGGCTTCAACCAGGACATTTCAGCCATGTTCAACTGTCTTCCACTGTTTTCAGTTCAACTTTCAACCCCTTTTTACTCCTTTTAAACACCATTTCAGACTTCAACAATTCTACTGCTTGCTTCATCTTCATAGATAGTTCAGCTAAAGGCTTCAACCAGGATATTTCAGCCATTTTTAACTGTTTTTCACTTATTTTTTGCCATGTTCAACTGTCTTGCACTCATTTTACAACCTTCAAACAATTTCCACACCTATGCGCATTACAGTTTAGCATTACAGTTCAAGCTTTCAGCATGAAAGCATTCACACTGCTGTTCTGCAAGAACAGCAATTTTTCTAGTTGTGTGAATGCTTTTAAGCATTCACACAATAGTTTTCCTGTTTCTCTTTATTCACGTTTATTATTATTGTGTGAATGCTTTTAAGCATTCACACAATAGTTTTCCTGTTTCTCTTTATTCACGTTTATTATTATTATTATTATTATTATTATTCTTCCGCCGTTTTTCGGTCGTTCACTGCTTCCGCTAGGTTCTACCAATTTCAACAAGTTTGGTATCAAAACGTTCAGCTCGTTCAGCAGAAGGGTGCTCTGAAGTTTTTACTCTGTAACTGTTTTACTTTTTCAAATATTCTACTTTTTCTACTTTTTTTTCTACCATTGAAATGAATGAAAACAGCTCAAAATTCCACAAAAACTTTCGCCCTTTCAAAACGCTACTCCTTCCACAAATTTTCACCTAGAAACACCATTCCAACTTTAAACAAGTCACAAGAAATTCAGCTATTTAAAAATGACTTTTCTTGTCCATATGTTCTACCGTTTTTGAAATATCGCAGTTTTAAAATCATACAACTTTTTTCAAAATCAGATTTTTGCTGTCACTCTAGCTCCACTCTAAATTTTTAAAACTTTTCGCTCCTCGAACAAATTCTCATAAGTCCTGAAGTTTTTGCCCTACAGACACATATTATACATCAAAACCTTGGAAATCTTCCTGGCTTTAACTCAGTCAAAGAATGAAAGAGCTGGGATCTACAGATTTTGAACTACGGCCCTCCAAGCGACCTAAAGTCTGCTTTTTCCCCATTGAAGCTGCCATAGACATCGGGAAAATGTCCTGTCAGCTCCACTTTTTTTAACTCACTGTCATTTAAATTCAGTTCGCTCTAGGATCAAATAAATTACATCCCTGTATTCCTGAAAGCCTTCTGCCGCTTACGGTGAAAGAATTATTTCGATATCTGTTATGGTTTTCGTGTAGCGTCGAGGAGTTCGGAAGGCTCACAGAGGGTCTGAGAAGCAAAAAGTCTCCCCCTCTCAGCCCCAGCGTGTCATTTTGGAACTGCAGTGAGTGAAGGGAGGGGCCGTTGTCATGACAACTAATAGGTCAAAGGTGTTCAGTGATGATTCAGCACTGTTAATACAGAGCTGTTTATGTCTCCTGTCCAGCTTAGGCCTCAACAAGGACATTTTAACCACGTTTAACTGTCTTTTACTCATTTTTCAACCGTCGTCAACTGTCTTGCACTCATTTCAGTTCAACTTTCAACCCTCTTCACCCCTTTTAAACACCATTTCAGGCTTCATCACTTGTACAAATGGCTTCAGCTTCAGATATACTTCAGCTAAAGGCTTCAACCAGGACATTTCAGCCATGTTCAACTGTCTTCCACTGTTGTCAGTTCAACTTTCAACCCTCTTCACCCCTTTTAAACACCAGTTCAGGCTTCATCACTTGTACTAATGGATTCAACTTTATATATACTTCAGTTAAAGGCTTCAACAAGGACATTTCAGCTATGTTCAACTGTCTTCCACTGTTTTTAGTTCAACTTTCAACCCCTTTTTACTCCTTTTAAACACCATTTCAGGCTTCAACACTTGTACTAATGGCTTCCACTTGAGAGTAACTTCAGCTAAAGGCTTCAACAAGGACATTTCAGCCATGTTGAACTGTCTTCCACTGTTTTCAGTTCAACTTTCCACTCTCTTTACTCCTTTTAAACACCATTTCAGGCTACAACACTTGTACTAATGGTTTCAGCTTTATATTTACTTCAGCTAAAGGCTTCAACCAGGACATTTCAGCCATGTTCAACTGTCTTCCACTGTTTTCAGTTCAACTTTCAACCCCTTTTTACTCCTTTTAAACACCATTTCAGACTTCAACACTTCTACTGCTTGCTTCATCTTCATAGATAGTTCAGCTAAAGGCTTCAACCAGGATATTTCAGCCATTTTTAACTGTTTTTCACTTATTTTTTGCCATGTTCAACTGTCTTGCACTCATTTTACAACCTTCAAACAATTTCCACACCTATGCGCATTACAGTTTAGCATTACAGTTCAAGCTTTCAGCATGAAAGCATTCACACTGCTGTTCTGCAAGAACAGCAATTTTTCTAGTGTTACAATTGACTTCTCTCTCCTCATGGGGGCAGAAAAACGGTCGGTCGCCTAAAACTCACGCAGCTTTTGGGCCACAGACTCTGTTCATACATCGAATCGACCGGCTTTGCTTGTAGATGGGTGCAATGACTTTTTTTGTCTGTAAATACAAGACTTTTTGAGATACGGAGGTTTGTTTGATCCTTCATTTCCCCATAGGAAATGAATGGGAAATTTGGGTAAATTTTCCTAAAAATGGTCTCCTTTGAAAACTTAAATCTCTCACATACTTTGGCCTAGAAAGACCATTCAAAGTTTAAATAGGTCAGTAGGGTCTTGCCGATAAAACCTCTATTCAGAATTTTAATATCTTATACCGTGTACGAAATATCACAGTTTTAACATCATATGAAATATCGTCCGATCACCTCTTCTCTCCCACTCTCGCCCCATTCTGGCCTCACTCTAAATTTTTGAAAACTTTCTCTTGCTCGAACAAATTGTCATAACTCCTGAAGCTTTTGCCCTACAGACACATATTATACATCAAAACATTGCAAATCTTGTTGGCTTTAACTCAGTCAAAGAATGAAAGAGCTGGGATCTACGGATTTTGAACTACGGCCCTCCAAGCGACCTAAAGTCTGCTTTTTCCCCATTAAACCTACCATTGACAGAGGAAAAATGTCCTCTCAGCTCCACTTTTTTTTACCTCGCTGTCATTTAAATTCAGTTAAGTCTACGATAAAATAAATTACATCTCTGTGTTCCTCAAAGCCTTCTGCCACTCACGGTGAAAGAATTATTTTGATATCTGTTACGGTTTTCGTGTAGCGTTGAGGAGTTCGGAAGGCTCACAGAGGGTCTGCGCAGCAAAAAGTCTCCCCCTCTCAGCCCCAGCGTGTCATTTTGGAACTGCAGTGAGTGAAGGGAGGGGCCGTTGTCATGACAACTAATAGGTCAAAGGTGTTCAGTGATGATTCAGCACTGTTAATACAGAGCTGTTTATGTCTGGTTACTGCACAGATCTTCCTCTCTGTCTGCTTCCTGTATCTGATTTGTGCCCTGATTAGTTTACCTGTCCACTACCTGTCTCATATATGTGTTCTGATGAGGTTATCTGTCCCCTACCTGTCTCTTCTGTGTGTCCTGATCAGTATACCTGTCCCCTACCTGTCTGCTTTATTGGTCCTGATCAGTTTACCTGTCCTCTACCTGTCTCCTATGTGTGTCCTGATCAGTTTACCTGCACTCTACCTGTCTGCTATATGGGTCCTGATCAGTTTACCTGTCTTCTACCTGTCTCCTATATGGGTCCTGATCAGTTTACCGGCACTCTACCTGTATCCCATATGTGTCCTGATCAGTTTACCGGTCCCATACCTGTCTCCTATATGTGTCCTGATCAGTTTACCGGTCCCATACCTGTCTCCTATGTGTGTCCTGATCAGTTTACCTGCACTCTACCTGTCTGCTATATGGGTCCTGATCAGTTTACCTGTCTTCTACCTGTCTCCTATATGTGTCCTGATCAGTTTACCTGCACTCTACCTGTATCCTATATGTGTCCTGATCAGTTTAACGGTCCCATACCTATCTCCTATATGTGTCCTGATCAGTTTACTTTCCCCTACCTATCTCCTATATGTGTCCTGATCAGTTTACTGGTCCCATACCTATCTCCTATATGTGTCCTGATCAGTTTATTAACACCATTTCAGGCTTCAACACTTGTACTAATGGCTTCCGCTTGATAGTAATTTCAGCTAAAGGCTTCAACAAGGACATTTCAGCCATGTTCAACTGTCTTCCACTCTTTTCAGTTCAACTTTCAACCCCTTTTTACTCCTTTTAAACACCATTTCAGGCTTCAACACTTCTACTGCTTGCTTCATCTTCATAGATAGTTCAGCTAAAGCTTCAACCAGGATATTTCAGCCATTTTTAACTTTTTTTAACTTATTTTTTGCCATGTTCAACTGTCTTGCACTCATTTTACAACCTTCAAACAATTTCCACACCTATGCGCATTACAGTTTAGCATTACAGTTCAAGCATTTCAGCATGAAAGCATTCACACTGCTGTTCTGCAAGAACAGCAATTTTTCTAGTGTTACAATTGACTTCTCTCTCCTCATGGGGGCAGAAAAACGGTCGGTCGCCTAAAACTCACGCAGCTTTTGGGCCACAGACTCCGTTCATACATCAAATCGACCGGCTCGGCTTGTAGATGGGTGCAATGACTTTTTTTGTCTGTAAATACAAGACTTTTTGAGATACGGATGTTTGTTTGATCCTTCATTTTCCCATAGGAAATTAATGAGAAATTTGGGTAAATTTTCCTAAAAATGGTCTCCTTTGAAAACTTAAATCTCTCGCATACTTTGGGCTAGAAACACCATTCAAAGTTTAAATAGGTCAGTAGGGTCTTTCCGATAAAACTTCTATTCAGAATTTTAATATCTTCTACCTTTTACGAAATATCGCAGTTTTAAAATCATATGAAATATCGTCCGATCACCTCATCTCTCCCACTCTCGCCCCATTCTGGCCTCACTCTAAATTTTTGAAAACTTTCTCTTGCTCGAACAAATTCTCATAACTCCTGAAGCTTTTGCCCTACAGACACATATTATACATCAAAACCTTGGAAATCTTGTTGGCTTTAACTCAGTCAAAGAATGAAAGAGTTGGGATCTACAGATTTTGAACTACGGCCCTCCAAGCGACCTAAAGTCTGCTTTTTCCCCATTCAGGCTGTCATAGACAACAGAAAAAATGTCCTCTCAGCTCCACTTTTTTTTAACTCGCTGTCATTTAAATTCAGTTCGCTCTAGGATCAAATAAATTACATCCCTGTGTTCCTCAAAGTCTTCTGTCACTCACGGTTAAAGAATTATTTTGATATCTGTTACGGTTTTCGTGTAACGTCGAGCAGTTCGGAAGGCTCACAGAGGGTCTGCGAAGCAAAAAGTCTCCCCCTCTCAGCCCCAGCGTGTCATTTTGGAACTGCAGTGAGTGAAGGGAGGGGCCATTGTCATGACAACTGATAGGTCAAAGGTGTTCAGTGATGATTCAGCACTGTTAATACAGAGCTGTTTATGTCTCCTGTCCAGCTTAGGCCTCAACAAGAACATTTTAACCACGTTTAACTGTCTTTTACTCATTTTTCAACCGTCGTCAACTGTCTTGCACTCATTTCAGTTCAACTTTCAACCCTCTTCACCCCTTTTAAACACCATTTCAGGCTTCATCACTTGTACAAATGGATTCAACTTTATATATACTTCAGTTAAAGGCTTCAACAAGGACATTTCAGCCATGTTGAACTGTCTTCCACTGTTGTCAGTTCAACTTTCCACTCTCTTTACTCCTTTTAAACACCATTTCAGGCTTCAACACTTGTTCTAATGACTTCTGCTTCATATATACTTCAGCTAAAGGCTTCAACCAGGACATTTCAGCCATGTTGAACTGTCTTCCACTGTTTTCAGTTCAACTTTCAACCCCTTTTTACTCCTTTTAAACACCGTTTCAGGCTTCAACACTTGTACTAATGGCTTCCGCTTGAGAGTAACTTCAGCTAAAGGCTTCAACCAGGACATTTCAGCCATGTTGAACTGTCTTCCACTGTTGTCAGTTCAACTTTCCACTCTCTTTACTCCTTTTAAACACCATTTCAGACTTCAACACTTCTACTGCTTGCTTCATCTTCATAGATAGTTCAGCTAAAGGCTTCAACCAGGACATTTCAGCCATGTTCAACTGTCTTCCACTGTTTTCAGTTCAACTTTCAACCCCTTTTTACTCCTTTTAAACACCATTTCAGACTTCAACACTTCTACTGCTTGCTTCATCTTCATAGATAGTTCAGCTAAAGGCTTCAACCAGGATATTTCAGCCATTTTTAACTGTTTTTCACTTATTTTTTGCCATGTTCAACTGTCTTGCACTCATTTTACAACCTTCAAACAATTTCCACACCTATGCGCATTACAGTTTAGCATTACAGTTCAAGCTTTCAGCATGAAAGCATTCACACTGCTGTTCTGCAAGAACAGCAATTTTTCTAGTGTTACAATTGACTTCTCTCTCCTCATGGGGGCAGAAAAACGGTCGGTCGCCTAAAACTCACGCAGCTTTTGGGCTACAGACTCCGTTCATACATCGAATCGACCGGCTTGGCTTGTAGATGGGTGCAATGACTTTTTTTGTCTGTAAATACAAGACTTTTTGAGATACGGAGGTTTGTTTGATCCTTCATTTCCCCATAGGAAATGAATGGGAAATTTGGGTCAATTTTCCTAAAAATGGTCTCCTTTGAAAACTTAAATCTCTCACATACTTTGGCCTAGAAAGACCATTCAAAGTTTAAATAGGTCAGTAGGGTCTTGCCGATAAAACCTCTATTCAGAATTTTAATATCTTATACCGTGTACGAAATATCACAGTTTTAACATCATATGAAATATCGTCCGATCACCTCTTCTCTCCCACTCTCGCCCCATTCTGGCCTCACTCTAAATTTTTGAAAACTTTCTCTTGCTCGAACAAACTGTCATAACTCCTGAAGCTTTTGCCCTACAGACACATATTATACATCAAAACATTGCAAATCTTGTTGGCTTTAACTCAGTCAAAGAATGAAAGAACTGGGACCTACAGAATTTGAGCTACGGCCCTCCAAGCGACCTAAAGTCTGCTTTTTCCCCATTCAAGTTTCCATAGACAACGGGAAAATGTCCTCTCAGCTCCACTTTTTTTTTAACTCGCTGTCATTTAAATTCAGTTCGCTCTAGGATCAAATAAAATACATCCCTGTGTTCCTCAAAGCCTTATGCCACTCACGGTGAAAGAATTATTTCGATATCTGTTATGGTTTTCGTGTAACGTCGAGCAGTTCGGAAGGCTCACAGAGGGTCTGCGCAGCAAAAGTCTCCCCTCCGCGCAGAGTGACAAAGGAAATCAGCAAGGGTGGGGGCCGTTGCCCCGGGCAACTGAGGAGCAGCTAAGTTTTCAGTGATGATTCAGCACTGTTAATACACAGCTGTTTATGTCCTGTTACTGTACAGATCTTCCTCTCTGTCTGCTTCCTGTATCTGATTTACATACTGATCAGTTTAGCAGACCTCTTGCTGTCCCATTTGTGTCCTGATCAGTTTACCTGTCCCCTACCTGTCTCCTATATGTGTCCTGATCAGTTTACCGGTCCCCTACCTATCTCCTATATGTGTCCTTATCACTTTACCTTTCCCCTACCTGCCTCCTATGTGTCCTGATCAGTTTAACTGTCCCCTACCTGTCTCCCACATGTGTCCTGATCAGTTTCCCTGTCCTCTACCTGTCTCCTATATGTGTACTGATCTTTGACCTTTAACCTTTAAATTGTCTTATCTCCCATTTGTGTCCTGATAAGTTGACCTGTCCTCTTTATGCCTGCTGTTACTGTCTTGCACTCATTTCAGTTCAACT
The DNA here is from genome assembly GCF_933228915.1 of Telmatherina bonti. Classification (NCBI taxonomy): domain Eukaryota; kingdom Metazoa; phylum Chordata; class Actinopteri; order Atheriniformes; family Telmatherinidae; genus Telmatherina; species Telmatherina bonti. Next base: position 11,419,650 of record NC_136631.1, read on the forward strand.
GTATACCATTTTTACTGCATTCAAGCAACATTTAAAGCTTCAACACTTTCTTCATCTTCATAGTTACTTCAGCAAAAGGCTTCAGCCAGGATATTTCAGCCTCGTTCAACTGTCATCCACTCTTTTCACTTCAACTTTCAACCCTCTTTACTCCTTTTAACACCATTTCAGGCTTCAACACTTGTACTAATGGCTTCCACTTGAGAGTAACTTCAGCTAAAGGCTTCAACAAGGACATTTCAGCCATGTTCAACTGTCTTCCACTGTTTTCAGTTCAACTTTCAACCCCTTTTTACTCCTTTTAAACACCATTTCAGACTTCAACACTTCTACTGCTTGCTTCATCTTCATAGATAGTTCAGCTAAAGGCTTCAACCAGGATATTTCAGCCATTTTTAACTTTTTTTAACTTATTTTTTGCCATGTTCAACTGTCTTGCACTCATTTCACAACCTTCAAACAATTTCTACACCTATGCGCATTACAGTTTAGCATTACAGTTCAAGCTTTCAGCATGAAAGCATTCACACTGCTGTTCTGCAAGAACAGCAATTTTTCTAGTGTTACAATTGACTTCTCTCTCCTCATGGGGGCAGAAAAACGGTCGGTCGCCTAAAACTCACGCAGCTTTTGGGCCACAGACTCCGTTCATACATCAAATCGACCGGCTCGGCTTGTAGATGGGTGCAATGACTTTTTTTGTCTGTAAATACAAGACTTTTTGAGATACGGAGGTTTGTTTGATCCTTCATTTCCCCATAGGAAATGAATGGGAAATTTGGGTAAATTTTCCTAAAAATGGTCTCCTTTGAAAACTTAAATCTCTCACATACTTTGGCCTAGAAAGACCATTCAAAGTTTAAATAGGTCAGTAGGGTCTTGCCGATGAAACTTCTATTCAGAATTTTAATATCTTATACCGTTAACGAAATATCACAGTTTTAACATCATATGAAATATCGTCCGATCACCTCTTCTCTCCCACTCTCGCCCCATTCTGGCCTCACTCTAAATTTTTGAAAACTTTCTCTTGCTCGAACAAATTCTCATAACTCCTGAAGCTTTTGCCCTACAGACACATATTATACATCAAAACCTTGCAAATCTTGTTGGCTTTAACTCAGTCAAAGAATGAAAGAGCTGGGATCTATGGATTTTGAACTACGGCCCTCCAAGCGATCTAAAGTCTGCTTTTTCCCCATTAAACCTACCATTGACAGAGGAAAAATGTCCTCTCAGCTCCACTTTTTTTTAACTCGCTGTCATTTAAATTCAGTTAAGTCTACGATGAAATAAATTACATCTCTGTGTTCCTCAAAGCCTTCTGCCACTCACGGTGAAAGAATATTTTGATATCTGTTACGGTTTTCGTGTAGCGTTGAGGAGTTCGGAAGGCTCACAGAGGGTCTGCGCAGCAAAAAGTCTCCCCCTCTCAGCCCCAGCGTGTCATTTTGGAACTGCAGTGAGTGAAGGGAGGGGCCGTTGTCATGACAACTAATAGGTCAAAGGTGTTCAGTGATGATTCAGCACTGTTAATACAGAGCTGTTTATGTCTCCTGTCCAGCTTAGGCCTCAACAAGGACATTTTAACCACGTTTAACTGTCTTTTACTCATTTTTCAACCGTCGTCAACTGTCTTGCACTCATTTCAGTTCAACTTTCAACCCTCTTCACCCCTTTTAAACACCATTTCAGGCTTCATCACTTGTACAATGGCTTCAGCTTTATATATACTTCAGCTGAAAGGCTTCAACCAGGACATTTCAGCCATGTTCAACTGTCTTCCACTGTTTTCAGTTCAACTTTCCACTCTCTTTACTCCTTTTAAACACCATTTCAGGCTACAACACTTGTACTAATGGTTTCACCTTTATATATACTTCAGCTAAAGGCTTCAACCAGGACATTTCAGCCATGTTCAACTGTCTTCCACTGTTTTCAGTTCAACTTTCAACCCCTTTTTACTCCTTTTAAACACCATTTCAGGCTTCAACACTTGTACTAATGGCTTCAGCTTTATATATACTTCAGCTAAAGGCTTCAACCAGGACATTTCAGCCATGTTCAACTGTCTTCCACTGTTTTCAGTTCAACTTTCAACCCCTTTTTACTCCTTTTAAACACCATTTCAGGCTACAACACTTGTACTAATGGCTTCCACTTGAGAGTAACTTCAGCTAAAGGCTTCAACAAGGACATTTCAGCCATGTTGAACTGTCTTCCACTGTTGTCAGTTCAACTTTCAACCCCTTTTTACTCCTTTTAAACACCATTTCAGGCTTCAACACTTGTACTAATGGCTTCCACTTGAGAGTAACTTAAGCTAAAAGGCTTCAACCAGGATATTTCAGCCATTTTTAACTGTTTTTCACTTATTTTTTGCCATGTTCAACTGTCTTGCACTCATTTTACAACCTTCAAACAATTTCTACACCTATGCGCATTACAGTTTAGCATTACAGTTCAAGCTTTCAGCATGAAAGCATTCACACTGCTGTTCTGCAAGAACAGCAATTTTTCTAGTGTTACAATTGACTTCTCTCTCCTCATGGGGGCAGAAAAACGGTCGGTCGCCTAAAACTCACGCAGCTTTTGGGCCACAGACTCCGTTCATACATCAAATCGACCGGCTCGGCTTGTAGATGGGTGCAATGACTTTTTTTGTCTGTAAATACAAGACTTTTTGAGATACGGAGGTTTGTTTGATCCTTCATTTCCCCATAGGAAATGAATGGGAAATTTGGGTAAATTTTCCTAAAAATGGTCTCCTTTGAAAACTTAAATCTCTCACATACTTTGGCCTAGAAAGACCATTCAAAGTTTAAATAGGTCAGTAGGGTCTTGCCGATAAAACTTCTATTCAGAATTTTAATATCTTATACCGTTTACGAAATATCACAGTTTTAACATCATATGAAATATCGTCCGATCACCTCTTCTCTCCCACTCTCGCCCCATTCTGGCCTCACTCTAAATTTTTGAAAACTTTCTCTTGCTCGAACAAATTCTCATAACTCCTGAAGCTTTTGCCCTACAGACACATATTATACATCAAAACCTTGCAAATCTTGTTGGCTTTAACTCAGTCAAAGAATGAAAGAGCTGGGATCTATGGATTTTGAACTACGGCCCTCCAAGCAATCTAAAGTCTGCTTTTCCCCCATTAAACCTACCATTGACAGAGGAAAAATGTCCTCTCAGCTCCACTTTTTTTTAACTCGCTGTCATTTAAATTCAGTTAAGTCTACGATAAAATAAATTACATCTCTGTGTTCCTCAAAGCCTTCTGCCACTCACGGTGAAAGAATTATTTTGATATCTGTTACGGTTTTCGTGTAGCGTTGAGGAGTTCGGAAGGCTCACAGAGGGTCTGCGCAGCAAAAAGTCTCCCCCTCTCAGCCCCAGCGTGTCATTTTGGAACTGCAGTGAGTGAAGGGAGGGGCCGTTGTCATGACAACTATTAGGTCAAAGGTGTTCAGTGATGATTCAGCACTGTTAATACAGAGCTGTTTATGTCTCCTGTCCAGCTTAGGCCTCAACAAGGACATTTTAACCACGTTTAACTGTCTTTTACTCATTTTTCAACCGTCGTCAACTGTCTTGCACTCATTTCAGTTTAACTTTCAACCCTCTTCACCCCTTTTAAACACCATTTCAGGCTTCATCACTTGTACAATGGCTTCAGCTTTATATATACTTCAGCTGAAAGGCTTCAACCAGGACATTTCAGCCATGTTCAACTGTCTTCCACTGTTTTCAGTTCAACTTTCCACTCTCTTTACTCCTTTTAAACACCATTTCAGGCTACAACACTTGTACTAATGGTTTCAGCTTTATATATACTTCAGCTAAAGGCTTCAACCAGGACATTTCAGCCATGTTCAACTGTCTTCCACTGTTTTCAGTTCAACTTTCAACCCCTTTTTACTCCTTTTAAACACCATTTCAGGCTTCAACACTTGTACTAATGGCTTCCACTTGAGAGTAACTTCAGCTAAAGGCTTCAACAAGGACATTTCAGCCATGTTGAACTGTCTTCCACTGTTTTCAGTTCAACATTCCACTCTCTTTACTCCTTTTAAACACCATTTCAGGCTACAACACTTGTACTAATGGTTTCAGCTTTATATATACTTCAGCTAAAGGCTTCAACCAGGACATTTCAGCCATGTTCAACTGTCTTCCACTGTTTTCAGTTCAACTTTCAACCCCTTTATACTCCTTTTAAACATCATTTCAGACTTCAACACTTCTACTGCTTGCTTCATCTTCATAGATAGTTCAGCTAAAGGCTTCAACCAGGATATTTCAGCCATTTTTAACTGTTTTTCACTTATTTTTTGCCATGTTCAACTGTCTTGCACTCATTTCACAACCTTCAAACAATTTCTACACCTATGCGCATTACAGTTTAGCATTACAGTTCAAGCTTTCAGCATGAAAGCATTCACACTGCTGTTCTGCAAGAACAGCAATTTTTCTAGTTATTATTATTATTATTCTTCCGCCGTTTTTCGGTCGTTCACTGCTTCCGCTAGGTTCTACCAATTTCAACAAGTTTGGTATCAAAACGTTCAGCTCGTTCAGCAGAAGGGTGCTCTGAAGTTTCTACTCTGTAACTGTTTTACTTTTTCAAATATTCTACTTTTTCTACTTTTTTTCTACCATTGAAATGAATGGAAACAGCTGAAAATTCCACAAAAACTTTCGCCTTTTCAAAACGCTACTCCTTCCACAAATTTTCACCTAGAAACACCATTCAAACTTTAAACAAGTCACAAGAAATTCAGCTATTTAAAAATGACTTTTCTTGTCCATATGTTCTACCGTTTTTGAAATATCGCAGTTTTAAAATCATACAACTTTTTTCAAAATCAGATTTTTGCTGTCACTCTAGCTCCACTCTAAATTTTTAAAACTTTTCGCTCCTCGAACAAATTCTCATAACTCCTGAAGTTTTTGCCCTACAGACACATATTATACATCAAAACCTTGGAAATCTTCCTGGCTTTAACTCAGTCAAAGAATGAAAGAGCTGGGATCTACAGATTTTGAACTACGGCCCTCCAAGCGACCTAAAGTCTGCTTTTTCCCCATTGAAGTTGCCATAGACAACGGGAAAATGTCCTGTCAGCTCCACTTTTTTTTAACTCGCTGTCATTTAAATTCAGTTCGCTCTAGGATAAAATAAATTACATCCCTGTATTCCTGAAAGCCTTCTGCCGCTTACGGTGAAAGAATTATTTCGATATCTGTTACGGTTTTCGTGTAACATCGAGCAGTTCGGAAGGCTCACAGAGGGTCTGCGAAGCAAAAAGTCTCCCCCTCTCAGCCCCAGCGTGTCATTTTGGAACTGCAGTGGGTGAAGGGAGGGGCCGTTGTCATGACAACTAATTGGTCAAAGGTGTTCAGTGATGATTAAGCACTGTTAATACAGAGCTGTTTATGTCTCCTGTCCAGCTTAGGCCTCAACAAGAACATTTTAACCACGTTTAACTGTCTTTTACTCATTTTTCAACCGTTGTCAACTGTCTTCCACTGTTGTCAGTTCAACTTTCAACCCTCTTCACCCCTTTTAAACACCATTTCAGGCTTCATCACTTGTACAAATGGATTCAACTTTATATATACTTCAGCTAAAGGCTTCAACAAGGACATTTCAGCTATGTTCAACTGTCTTCCACTGTTTTCAGTTCAACTTTCACCCATCTTTACTCCTTTTAAACACCATTTCAGGCTTCAACACTTGTTCTAATGACTTCTGCTTCATATATACTTCAGCTAAAGGCTTCAACCAGGACATTTCAGCCATGTTGAACTGTCTTCCACTGTTTTCAGTTCAACTTTCAACCCCTTTTTACTCCTTTTAAACACCGTTTCAGGCTTCAACACTTGTACTAATGGCTTCCGCTTGAGAGTAACTTCAGCTAAAGGCTTCAACCAGGACATTTCAGCCATGTTGAACTGTCTTCCACTGTTGTCAGTTCAACTTTCCACTCTCTTTACTCCTTTTAAACACCCTTTCAGACTTCAACACTTCTACTGCTTGCTTCATCTTCATAGATAGTTCAGCTAAAGGCTTCAACCAGGATATTTCAGCCATTTTTAACTGTTTTTCACTTATTTTTTGCCATGTTCAACTGTTTTGCACTCATTTCACAACCTTCAAACAATTTATACACCTATGAGCATTACAGTTTAGCATTACAGTTCAAGCCTTCAGCATGAAAGCATTCACAAGCATTCACACCGTGCTTCTTGCACGGTCACTCACTCAGACAACCAAAGTAACACTATTACACCCTGTTGGGATGGAGGTAATGAGCAGCTAATCCAGAGGTTTGGGACATGGGCAGACACATGCTGTTTGCAGTGCTGTAAACAGAAATTTGAGAATGGTGGAACTAGAAAGAGAAGAGAGTGATGCACGGCATATGAATTGCATCAGGAGCAAAGGAAGTTAACTGAGAGAAACTGCCTGTTTAGTGGTCAATGTTTTCCTACAAGCCTTTGCAATAAGCCTTCGCAGAGTCTCCTGTCTGCTTCACCGCTGCAGGGTAAAGAGAAGGGAGTTTATCCCGAAGCTAGCTGCAGCAGAATTGCAGCCTCACAATAGTAGATGTGTGTATAACTAAATAAATTACATTTTCTTCCTAAGTTTGTGATGGAAAAATATCTCCAAATGTTTTGGTCAAATTTAAAATGAACAGAAAAGCTAAGCAAGGTCTAGAAAACTCTAAATGTCCCTGATGAGATGGGAAATACAGACAGATCACAGGACACATTGTTGTGTAAAACAAGCTTCCAATTTAAAATAAAGTTTAACATCTTGACATGTGATGTGGTAAAATGTACCACCTGTCCCATTTCCCACTACATATACAGTATATATCCACTAAATAAACAATACATACCTGTGTGTGTGTACATTTTTACACACACACACACACACACACATATATATATATATATATATACACATATATATATATATATGTGTGTGTGTGTGTATATGTGTATATATATATATATGTGTGTGTGTGTATATATATATATATATATATATATATATATATATATATATATATATATATATATATATATATATATATATATATATAGTAGTAAGTGCAATATACATAGTAAGTGCAAGCATCCATGTGGTTGGTATGATTACCTTGTTATATCTCATTGCCAATGCTGGAATCATCCAAGTTGCTGGAAGCGGTTAATTCTTGCAGCACGCCATGTGATATATGCTCCTTTCTATATGTCGTTGTTGGTAAACCACTTTCCATTGTCCAAAAAAAAGAAAAAATCAGTCTAGTCTAAACCAGCCTACTTCATTAAAGCATAGCTAATGATTGTGAAACTATCCCAGTAACATATACACAATGTTACTTAATTTAAGCTATTGTGAGATTTAACGTACTGATTATATTTTTTACATTTATCTATCTATCATATATATATATATATATATATATATATATATATATATATATATATATATATATATATATATATATATATATATATATATATATATGCATATGTATATATAATATGCACTAATATTTATTCATACCCTTTCATTAAAGAAGGAAAAAAAAACAGCTGCCTGTAAAATAAGCTGAAATTGACTAAAGTAGTAATCAATAAAAACATTTTGAAAATCATTACATTATTTTCTAATTCTGGTTCAATAGAAATATTTTATTTTTAAAAAGCAAACTAATAAAATAATTTCTTACATATTACATCACTCATAAACTAATATTTAGTTGAACAATCCTTTCATGTTTCCGCTCCAGTCAGGTGTTTTCTGCTCCTCTCAGTCAGACTTCTGCACCTGTTGACAGGTATTTTGTCCCACTGTTTAACAGAAAAGTGCTCCAATTTGTCCAGGACCATTTTAGTTGTTTGTTTTTTGTTCTTTCTTAAACTCAATTAAATGAAAAAACAGTGTCTTTTATTACTAAATTATAGTTTTGCAATTTTTTAGTTATTGTTCCTTTTTAAGTCTCCAGTTATTTGAGTGACTGTTGTAAGTTCAGCCTTTTCTTTAATGAAAGTGTATGAATACATATATATAGAGAAGCTAGCTATATATATATATATATATATATATATATATATATATATATATATATATATATATATATATATATATATATATATATATATATATATATACACACACACACACACACACACATAAACACATGTATGCATGCACAAAAGATAACAATGGAACATAAACACGGACAGAAAAATAAAACCCGACTCAAACATCTGAGCTATTGACACATAATTCATAATAAAGCAGATAATGGCCTGAAATAAAAGAACGACTATTGCTGACTTGCGGTCAATTTTATTTTAATTATTTCACGTTTTCACAGTAAATATTTCTTATATAATATATAAATATAAAGCAAGTAATATTGAGTGGATTGTTTTATTCCTAACATGCCTAATTATCGTAAGCCTAATTAGCAAGAGATGTAACATAACGACAGCATTAATATTCTTGTTATCTAGCTTAACATTAATGTATTTGGTAGTAGCTTTAGCTAACAATATATGCATGCAACAGTAACTCAACTTACACATTTTGTTTGGAAAAACGGCATTCTCCCACCAGTTTTGCTGGTTCTGGCTGGTTTGCTCAACACAATTGTGTCTTGCACTGTGCACCACAGCTCAGTCAACTTTGGTCATCAATCGGATGTGAGAATCAGCAAGTGTACGCTCGTGGTGCATTCAAATACGACTAAAATATTTCTTAACCGCATGATAATAACGAATTCAATTGTATTGTAATGGCAAAAAAAAAGCTGCAAAAATTCTTCAAACTTTATCAAATGGTTTTAAATATATTGTAATTGAGAAACCTGACATGTGTGTAAACTTTGAAATTATATAAAATGACATTTTTGGCTGATCTAAACGAAATGCTGGAATATCCCACATCCTGAAAATCAACCATTATCTGGTTTTTGTCTCCTGCTTTGATTTATCAGTCCTCTTTCGTCTTTGATCTCCGACTGGAAGGTGAGTCAGGAATTATGTAAAAAGATTTCCCAGTAAAAATGGGTAATTTATTTATTATAACTACCTTTAAATCACGTAATATTATCACGTTTATTGTGGTTGTTGTTTTAGTTGTTTTTTAAGAAATAAAATTTCAGTTTTTGCTTAGGTCCGTCAAAGTAACACAATGATGATGATGTGAACTATCTGCTACCTGTATAGACAGTAAAATTTTTAGTTTAAAGCCATAAATTTTCGTAATATTTATCATTTTTCACCAAAACTCCAACTGTGATAGAGTGTTTTCTGAGTACAGCCACAGAAACAGTGCACACACTCAGAGCAACGTAAAGTTAATTTATTTAGTCTTGGCAGAGACTGATGACTATTTGACCTATATATTTGTGTCGTATACTATACTTCTTTATAGTATAGGTCAAATAGTATACTTTTTTACTATTTGATTTGACTACTTGATTTGGTTTGATAGATAATATTTGACCGGCAGCTGTGTGACAGTTCCATTGACCTTAGCAACAGCGACATCCCACCTTTCTCTGATTGGCTGGGTTAGGGGTTATGGGCTGCGATTGGGCAAAGTTGACAGCCAATCACAACACATATCGGCAGCGCGAAACAGTCTGACAGCTGGATTCATAAAACAGCGGCAGAAATAGTGACAGCAGAAGTAATGAAAGAAAAAAAGGGCAATATGGTGTTATTTTACACAGTAAGGCTGACAAAGAAAATTCAGAAATCATTCAGGATTTGTTTTAATCCTACCTGGCAGAACTTCCACAATGTTGTGACTCATCAGTTAAAAGTGGGAGATGTCAAATGTGGCAAATTAAATAAAATCCAAAAGGAAACACAACATGCACCTAACATATGATAGTGATAAATATAGAAACATGGATCTCACTGTGTGAGACTATCTACTATGTCTAATTATCCATCTTTTATTGTATAGTTTATTTTTGTATTGAAAATAATTGTAATTATTATTGATAATAATGAGTAATTATTTTACTCATATTATTTATGTATAGTTTATTTTAATATTTGTTATTATTAATCATTTGTGGCTGCCCTGTGATGGAATAACTCAGAAATCCCTCTTTCACTCATTTGGAGAATAGTGAAGTTTAGTTGTTAGATATTTGGTTGTTTTTGGCACATTGGATGAACATTTTTGTCAAGTCTGAAACATATAGTTAAAGTTAAGAAGTATAACAATGTTTATCAAAAGGATGATTAAAGGTATTTCAGTTGTATGCAAAATAATAAGAGGTGGATAAGGAAAAACAGGACAGGAGAGTTGTCAGGACTATGTCAATTTTAATGTCAATTAAACACAACCCTCCAATTAATTGGATCATTTCATTTATTGAGTCCCAGCACTATGATTAAGTTAAAAGCCAGTTATTTTTTTTGCACTGTTTTGTTTTGAGTTGTCTATTAATGCTATTTCCTATTTTCTTTTCAGAATGGCATTACGAAATATCTTGTGGGCAAAAGGCTCAGAGCCCTACTGGAAGCCCCCAGGTATTAATATAGTTGTGATCAAAACAAGACAAATATCCAAGGTCATAGAGTGGACATTTGGTGATGGGAGTGCAATTCCAAAAGTTGTTAAAAAAAACAGATTGGTTGCAATTTCTGATGGCTCAGAGGTTGCAAAAATAACTCTTTTCGAAGAGTTTGAAAACAGGGTAGCAGAGGGTCAAAGCTATTACCTTAAAAGGTATGCTCTGAAGGGAAATAGCCCCCCCTACAATATATGGATTACAAAAGACACAGCATTTTTCCGGAGCTCACCAGTAACAGTGCAACCACACCTGCTGGAGGAAGGGGAAAAGCTGCTGTTCCCAGAGTCCAGTATAACTCCTTTGGCTGATGGCCTGAAGTCAAGGGGGTTCATTACCCTTCAGGGCTCAGTTGCTGAGGTAGGTTGATTGATAGATTTCAATCTCACATGTATTCATAAATGTATCAAACTTTTGTGTGGTTTTTGTTTGTTTATTTTTTCTGTTAGCTCTCTACAATAAGAAAGGTGAGGGTTGGGGGACAAGATGTGCCACTCCGCACCCTGACACTGGAAAAGGTGTGTACGAAAAATAAATTGCCATAAACGGGAAATACAAAGTTTACTGTGGATAATTAAGATTTATGAATATTATCTTACAGGGCAGTGACACCAGTGTGATCACTCTGTGGAGGGAGGCGGCCATCGAGGAACTTGGTGTGGGTCGTTCCATTTCGGTTACCCACATCAGGGCCAGTGGTGATGGTCTGCATAGCACCAACTTCACCGACTTTGAGGTCATTTAGAAAATGCAGTTTTGTTTACAACTCACATCTCTTAATCCTCTTCTAACCTCCTCATCTCCCTCTTTCTATCTCTCTCTCCCTTCTCCTCTTATCTCCCTCTTTCTATCTCTATCTCTCTCTCTCTCTCCCTTCTCCTCATCTCCCCCTTTCTATCTCTCTCTCTCTCTCTCTCTCCCTTCTCCTCTTATCTCCCTCTTTCTATCTATCTCTCTCTCTCTCTCCCTTCTCCTCTTATCTCCCTCTTTCTATCTATCTCTCTCTCTCTCTCCCTTCTCCTCATCTCCCCCATTCTATCTCTCTCTCTCTCTCTCTCTCCCCCTTCTCCTCATCTCCCTCTTTCTATCTCTCTCTCTCTCTCTCCCTTCTCCTCTTATCTCCCTCTTTCTATCTATCTCTCTCTCTCTCTCCCTTCTCCTCATCTCCCCCATTCTATCTCTCTCTCTCTCTCTCCCCCTTCTCCTCATCTCCCTCTTTCTATCTCTCTCTCTCTCTCTCCCCCTTCTCCTCTTATCTCCCTCTTTCTATCTCACTCTCTCTCCCCCTTCTCCTCTTATCTCCCTCTTTCTATCTCACTCTCTCTCCCCCTTCTCCTATATCTCCCTCTTTCTATCTCACTCTCTCTCCCCCTTCTCCTCTTATCTCCCTCTTTCTATCTCTCTCTCTCTCCCCCTTCTCCTCTTATCTCCCTCTTTCTATCTCACTCTCTCTCCCCCTTCTCCTCTTATCTCCTTCTTTCTTTCTCTCTCTCTCTCTCCCCCTTCTCTTCTTATCTCCTTCTTTCTATCTCTCTCTCTCTCTCTCTCCCCCTTCTCCTCATCTCCCTCTTTCTATCTCACTCTCTCTCCCCCTTCTCCTCTTATCTCCCTCTTTCTATCTCACTCTCTCTCCCCCTTCTCCTCTTATCTCCCTCTTTCTATCTCACTCTCTCTCCCCCTTCTCCTCTTATCTCCCTCTTTCTATCTCACTCTCTCTCCCCCTTCTCCTCTTATCTCCCTCTTTCTATCTCTCTCTCTCTCCCCCTTCTCCTCTTATCTCCCTCTTTCTATCTCACTCTCTCTCCCCCTTCTCCTCTTATCTCCCTCTTTCTATCTCTCTCTCTCTCCCCCTTCTCCTCTTATCTCCCTCTTTCTATCTCACTCTCTCTCCCCCTTCTCCTCTTATCTCCTTCTTTCTTTCTCTCTCTCTCTCTCCCCCTTCTCCTCTTATCTCCTTCTTTCTATCTCTCTCTCTCTCTCTCCCCCCCTTCTCCTCATCTCCCTCTTTCTATCTCTCTCTCTCTCCCCCTTCTCCTCATCTCCCTCTTTCTATCTCACTCTCTCTCCCCCTTCTCCTCTTATCGCCCTCTTTCTATCTCACTCTCTCTCCCCCTTCTCCTCTTATCTCCCTCTTTCTATCTCACTCTCTCTCCCCCTTCTCCTCATCTCCCTCTTTCTATCTCTCTCTCTCTCCCCCTTCTCCTCTTATCTCCCTCTTTCTATCTGTCTCTCTCTCTCCCTTCTCCTCATCTCCCTCTTTCTATCTCTCTCTCTCTCTCTCTCTCTCCCCCTTCTCCTCATCTCCCTCTTTCTATCTCTCTCTCTCTCCCTCTTCTCCTCTTATCTCCCTCTTTCTCTCTCTCTCTCTCTCTCCCCTTCTCCTCATCTCCCTCTTTCTATCTCTCTCTCTCTCTCTCCCCCTTCTCCTCATCTCCCTCTTTCTATCTCTCTCTCTCTCCCTCTTCTCCTCTTATCTCCCTCTTTCTCTCTCTCTCTCTCTCTCTCTCTCCCCTTCTCCTCATCTCCCTCTTTCTATCTCTCTCTCTCTGTCCCCCTTCTCCTCTTATCTCCCCCTTTCAATCTCTCTCTATTCCCCCCTTCTCCTCATCTCTACCTTCTTATCTCTCTCTCTGTCCCTATCGCTCTCCTCACTCCTTCTTTGTGTCCTCCCAACTCCTTCTCATATCTCCCCCTTCCTCATCTGTCCCTCTTCTTAGTCATTATAGTCTCCCCCTCTCCTCACTCCTCCTCATCTCACCCTTCGCATTTCCCCCTGTCCTAATTTCTCCTTCTTCCTCCACAATCCTGTCTCTTCTCTCTCCTTTTTCATGTGTTCTCTTCTCTTCATTTCACCTTTTAATGATCTTTTAACCTCAATTTAAACAATGCTCCTCTTGTTTTTTCAGACTATCCAAGAAGAATGTGAGACGGTAACAGGCAAAGTGTTGGGGGTTGGACCAAGTCCAACAGTTAACCTGCTTGAGCTTGACCTTTCAGGTGGGAGAGAGCTCCTTATTGAGGCCAAGCTTTGGCAACCGTTTCAAAACATGTTAGAGAAAGGTGACCTGTTTGTCACCATTGAAAAACTGGGTCAGAAGATAGTCAACATCTGTGTTGCAGAAATGTAAATCGGTTTTGCTTTAATCAAATTATTTAATTTAGTTTCTTTAATTTGTAATCCATTGATATTTTATTTTCTGTAAATAGTTTATGAAATCCAGTTTAATCAATAATTCTATTTATTTGTCATATTTTAAATCAAATTTGTATGTTTGAATGTTTAAAGATGTTTAAAATGTGTTAATTATTTAATGTGACAGTTATATTTTCCTTAATAAAACATACCCAAAATAAATCTCGATATCGTGATTGTTCA